>NC_090373.1:26065475-26234298 GCF_036365525.1 Heterodontus francisci
TAGAAAAGGGACAGTGTATGTGAATCTGTAGAACAGGGACGCAGTGTGTGTGAATCTGTAGAACAGGGACTCAGTGTGTGTGAATCTGTAGAAAAAGGACAGTGTATGTGAATCTGTAGAACAGGAGCGCAGTGTGTGTGAATCTGTAGAACAGGGACTCAGTGTGTGTGAATCTGTAGAAAAGGGACTCAGTGTATGTGAATCTGTAGAACAGGGGCTCAGTGTGTGTGAATCTGTAGAAAAGGGACTCAGTGTAAGTGAATCTGTAGAACAGGGGCTCAGTGTGTGTGAATCTGTAGAAAAGGGACAGTGTATGTGAATCTGTAGAACAGGAGTGCAGTGTGTGTGAATCTATAGAAAAGGGACTCAGTGCATGTGAATCTGTAGACAAGGGACTCAGTGTGTGTGAATCTGTAGAAAACGGACAGTGTATGTGAATCTGTAGAACAGGAGCGCAGTGTGTGTGAATCTGTAGAACAGGGACTCAGTGTGTGTGAATCTGTAGAAATGGGACTCAGTGTATGTGAATCTGTAGAACAGGGGCTCAGTGTGTGTGAATCTGTAGAAAAGGGACTCAGTGTAAGTGAATCTGTAGAACAGGGGCTCAGTGTGTGTGAATCTGTAGAACAGGGGCTCAGTGTGTGTGAATCTGTAGAACAGGGACTCAGTGTGTGTGAATCTGTAGAAAAGGGACTCAGTGTATGTGAATCTGTAGAACAGGGAGTCAGTGTGTGTGAATCTGTAGAACAGGGTCTCAGTGTGTGTGAATCTGCAGAAAAGGGACTCAGTGTATGTGAATCTGTAGAAAAGGGACAGTGTATGTGTATCTGCAGAACAGGGGCTCAGTGTGTGTGAATCTGTAGAAAAGGGACTCTGTGCATGTGAATCTGTAGAAAAGGGACAGTGTATGTGAATCTGTAGAACAGGCGCTCAGTGTGTGTGAATCTGTAGAAAAGGGACTCAGTGTATGTGAATCTGTAGAACAGGGGCTCAGTGTGTGTGAATCTGTAGAACAGGGACAGTGTATGTGAATCTGTAGAACAGGGGCTCAGTGTGTGTGAATCTGTAGAAGAGGGACTCAGTGTATGTGAATCTGTAGAAAAGGGACCGTGTATGTGAATCTGTAGAACAGGGGCTCAGTGTGTGTGAATCAGTAGAAAAGGGACTCAGTGTATGTGAATCTGTAGAACAGGGGCTCAGTGTGTGTGTATCTGGAGAACAGGGACTCAGTGTGTGTGATTCTGTAGAAAAGGGACTCAGTGTGTGTGAATCTGTAGAACAGGGACAGTGTATTTGAATCTGTAGAGCAGGGGCTCAGTGTGTGTGCATCTGTAGAAAAGGGACTCAGTGTATGTGAATCTGTAGAAAAGGGACAGTGTATGTGAATCTGTAGAACAGGGGCTCAGTGTATGTGAATCTGTAGAACAGGGGCTCAGTGTGTGTGAATCTGTAGAACAGGGGCTCAGTGTGTGTGAATCTGTCGAACAGGGACTCAGTGTGTGTGAATCTGCAGAACAGGGAGTCAGTGTGTGTGAATCTGTAGAAAAGTCACAGTGCATGTGAATCTGTAGAACAGGGGCTCAGTGTGTGTGAATCTGTAGAAAAGGGACTCAGTGTATGTGAATCTGTAGAACAGGGGCTCAGTGTATGTGAATCTGTAGAATAGGGGCTCAGTGTGTGTGAATCTGCAGAACAGGGTCTCAGTGTGTGTGAATCTGTAGAACAGGGGCTCAGTGTGTGTGAATCAGTAGAACAGGGGCTCAGTTTGTGTGAATCTGTCGAACAGGGGCTCAGTGTGATGAATCTGTAGAACAGGGGCTCAGTGTGTGTGAAACTGTAGAAAAGGGACAGTGTATGTGAATATGTAGAACAGGGGCTCAGTGTGTGTGAATCTGTAGAAAAGGGACAGTGTATGTGAATCTGTAGAACAGGGGCTCAGTGTGTGTGAATCTGTAGAAAAGGGACAGTGTATGTGAATATGTAGAACAGGGGCTCAGTGTATGTGAATATGTAGAACAGGGGCTCAGTGTGTGTGAATCTGTAGAAAAGGGACAGTGTATGTGAATCTGTAGAACAGGGGCTCAGTGTGTGTGAATCTGCACAGCAGTGGCTCAGTGTGTGTGAATCTGCAGAGCAGGGGCTCAGTGTGTGTGAATCTGCAGGACAGGGTCTCAGTGTGTGTGAATCTGTAGAGTAGGGGCTCAGTGTGTGTGAATCTGCAGAGCAGGGTCTCAGTGTGTGTGAATCTGTAGAAAAGGGACAGTGTATGTGAATCTGTAGAATAGGGGCTCAGTGTGTGTGAATCTGCGGAGCAGGGCTCAGTGTGTGTGAATCTGCAGAACAGGGTCTCAGTGTGTGTGAATCTGTAGAAAAGGGACACTGTATGTGAATCTGTAGAATAGGGGCTCAGTGTGTGAATCTGCAGAGCAGGGGCTCAGTGTGTGTGAATCTGCATAACAGGGGTTCAGTGTGAGTGAATCTGTAGAACAGGGGCTCAATGTGTGTGAATCTGTGGAACGGGGGCTCAGTGTGTGTGAATCTGCAGAACAGGGTCTTAGTGTGTGTGAATCTGCAGAATAGGGGCTCAGTGTGGGTGAATCTGCAGAACAGGGGCTCAGTGTGTGTGAATCTGTAGAACAGGGGCTCAGTGTGTGTGAATCTGTAGAACAGGGGCTCAGTGTTTGTGAATCTGTAGAACAGGGGCTCAGTGTGTGTGAATCTGCAGAAAAGGGACAGTGTGTGTGAATCTGTAGAACAGGGGCTCAGTGAGATGAATCTGTAGAACAGGTGCTCAGTGTGTGTGAATCTGTAGAAATGGGACAGTGTATGTGAATCTGTAGAACAGGGGCTCAGTGTGTGTGAATCTGTAGAAAAGGGACAGTGTATGTGAATCTGTAGAACAGGGACTCAGTGTGTGTGAATCTGCAGAGCAGGGGCTCAGTGTGTGTGAATCTGCAGAACAGGGGCTCAGTGTGTGTGAATCTGCAGAGCAGGGGCTCAGTGTGTGTGAATCTGCAGAACAGGGGCTCAGTGTGTGTGAATCTGCAGAGCAGGGGCTCAGTGTGTGTGAATCTGCAGAACAGGGTCTCATTGTGTGTGAATCTTTAGAAAAGGGACAGTGTATGTGAATCTGTAGAACAGGGGCTCAGTGTGTGTGAATCTGCAGAGCAGGGGCTCAGTGTGTGTGAATCTGCAGAACAGGGGCTCAGTGTGTGTGAATCTGCAGAGCAGGGGCTCAGTGTGTGTGAATCTGCAGAAAAGGGGCTCAGTGTGTGTGAATGAGCAGAGCAGGGGCTCAGTGTGTGTGAATCTGTAGAAAAGGGACTCAGTGTATGTGAATCTGTAGAACAGGGGCTCAGTGTGTGTGAATGTGTAGAAAAGGGAGAGTGTATGTGAATCTGTAGAATAGGGGCTCAGTGTGTGTGAATCTGCAGAGCAGGGCTCAGTGTGTGCGAATCTGCAGAACAGGGTCTCAGTGTGTGTGAATCTGTAGAAAAGGGACTCAGTGTATGTGAATCTGTAGAACAGGGGCTCAGTGTGTGTGAATCTGTAGAACACGGACAGTGTATGTGAGTCTGTAGAACAGGGGCTCAGTGTGTGTGAATCTATAGAAAAGGGACTCAGTGTATGTGAATCTGTAGAAATGGGACCGTGTATGTGAATCTGTAGAACAGGGGATCAGTGTGTGTGAATCTGTAGAAAAGGGACTCAGTGTATGTGAATCTGTAGAACAGGGGCTCAGTGTGTGTGAATCTGTAGAACAGGGAAAGTGTACGTGAATCTGTAGAACAGGGGCTCAGTGTGTGTGAATCTGGAGAACAGGGACTCAGTGTGTGTGATTCTGTAGAAAAGGGACTCAGTGTGTGTGAATCTGTAGAACAGGGACTCAGTGTGTGTGAATCTGTAGAAAAGGGACAGTTTATGTGAATCTGTAGAACAGGGGCTCAGTGTGTGTGAATCTGTAGAAAAGGGACTCAGTGTATGTGAATCTGTAGAACAGGGGCTCAGTGTGTGTGAATCTGTAGAACAGTGACTCACTGTGTGTGAATCTGTAGAAAAGGGTCTCAGTGTGTGTGAATCTGTAGAACAGGGACGCAGTGTGTGTGAATCTGCAGAACAGGGTGTCAGTGTGTGTGAATCTGTAGAAAAGGGACAGTGTATGTGAATCTGTAGAGTAGGGGCTCAGTGTGTGTGAATCTGCAGAGCAGGGTCTCAGTGTGTGTGAATCTGTAGAAAAGCGACAGTGTATGTGAATCTGTAGAATAGGGGCTCAGTGTGTGTGAATCTGCAGAGCAGGGCTCAGTGTGTGCGAATCTGCAGAACAGGGTCTCAGTGTGTGTGAATCTGTAGAAAAGGGACTCAGTGTATGTGAATCAGTAGAACAGGGGCTCAGTGTGTGTGAATCTGTCGAACACGGACAGTGTATGTGAATCTGTAGAACAGGGGCTCAGTGTGTGTGAATCTATAGAAAAGGGACTCAGTGTATGTGAATCTGTAGAAATGGGACCGTGCATGTGAATCTGTAGAACAGGGGCTCAGTGTGTGTGAATCTGTAGAAAAGGGACTCAGTGTATGTGAATCTGTAGAACAGGGGCTCAGTGTGTGTGAATCTGGAGAACAGGGACTCAGTGTGTGTGATTCTGTAGAAAAGGGACTCAGTGTGTGTAAATCTGTAGAACAGGGACTCAGTGTGTGTGAATCTGTAGAAAAGGGACTCAGTGTGTGTGAATCTGTAGAAAAGGGACAGTGTATGTGAATCTGTAGAACAGGGGCTCAGTGTGTGTGAATCTGTAGAAAAGGGACTCAGTGTATGTGAATCTGTAGAACAGGGGCTCAGTGTGTGTGAATCTGTAGAACAGGGACTCACTGTGTGTGAATCTGTAGAAAAGGGTCTCAGTGTGTGTGAATCTGTAGAACACGGACGCAGTGTGTGTGAATCTGTAGAACAGGGACTCAGTTTTTGTGAATCTATAGAAAAGGGACTCAGTGTGTGTGAATCTGTAGAAAAGGGACAGTGTATGTGAATCTGTAGAACAGGGGCTCAGTGTGTGTGAATCTGCAGAGCAGGGGCTCAGTGTGTGTGAATCTGCAGAACAGGGGCTCAGTGTGTGTGAATCTGCAGTGCAGGGGCTCAGTGTGTGTCAATCTGCAGAACAGTGGCTCAGTGTGTGTGAATCTGCAGAGCAGGGGCTCAGTGTGTGTGAATCTGCAGACCAGGGTGTCAGTGTGTGTGAATCTGTAGAAAAGGGACAGTGTATGTGAATCTGTAGAGTAGGGGCTCAGTGCGTGTGAATCTGCAGAGCAGGGTCTCAGTGTGTGTGAATCTGTAGAAAAGGGACAGTGTATGTGAATCTGTAGAACAGTGGCTCAGTGTGTGTGAATCTGCAGAAAAGGGACAGTGTATGTGAATCTGTAGAACAGGGGCTCAGTGTGTGTGAATCTGCAGAGCAGGGGCTCAGTGTGTGTGAATCTGCAGAACAGGGGCTCAGTGTGTGTGAATCTGCAGAGCAGGGGCTCAGTGTGTGTGAATCTGCAGCACAGTGGCTCAGTGTGTGTGAATCTGCAGAACAGGGTGTCAGTGTGTGTGAATCTGTAGAAAAGGGACAGTGTATGTGAATCTGTAGAACAGGGGCTCAGTGTGTGTGAATCTGCAGAGCAGGGTCTCAGTGTGTGTGAATCTGTAGAAAAGGGAGAGTGTATGTGAATCTGTAGAATAGGGGCTCAGTGTGTGTGAATCTGCAGAGCAGGGCTCAGTGTGTGCGAATCTGCAGAACAGGGTCTCAGTGTATGTGAATCTGTAGAAAAGGGACTCAGTGTATGTGAATCTGTAGAACAGGGGCTCAGTGTGTGCGAATCTGTAGAACACGGACAGTGTATGTGAATCAGTAGAACAGGGGCTCAGTGTGTGTGAATCTATAGAAAAGGGACTCAGTGTATGTGAATCTGTAGAAATGGGACCGTGTATGTGAATCTGTAGAACAGGGGCTCAGTGTGTGTGAATCTGCAGAGCAGGGGCTCAGTGTGTGTGAATCTGCAGAACAGGGTGTCAGTGTGTGTGAATCTGTAGAAAAGGGACAGTGTATGTGAATCTGTAGAGTAGGGGCTCAGTGTGTGTGAATCTGCAGAGCAGGGTCTCAGTGTGTGTGAATCTGTAGAAAAGGGACTCAGTGTATGTGAATCTGTAGAACAGGGGCTCAGTGTATGTGAATCTGTAGAATAGGGGCTCAGTGTGTGTGAATCTGCAGAACAGGGTCTCAGTGTGTGTGAATCTGTAGAACAGGGGCTCAGTGTGTGTGAATCAGTAGAACAGGGGCTCAGTTTGTGTGAATCTGTCGAACAGGGGCTCAGTGTGATGAATCTGTAGAACAGGGGCTCAGTGTGTGTGAAACTGTAGAAAAGGGACAGTGTATGTGAATATGTAGAACAGGGGCTCAGTGTGTGTGAATCTGTAGAAAAGGGACAGTGTATGTGAATCTGTAGAACAGGGGCTCAGTGTGTGTGAATCTGTAGAAAAGGGACAGTGTATGTGAATATGTAGAACAGGGGCTCAGTGTATGTGAATATGTAGAACAGGGGCTCAGTGTGTGTGAATCTGTAGAAAAGGGACAGTGTATGTGAATCTGTAGAACAGGGGCTCAGTGTGTGTGAATCTGCACAGCAGTGGCTCAGTGTGTGTGAATCTGCAGAGCAGGGGCTCAGTGTGTGTGAATCTGCAGGACAGGGTCTCAGTGTGTGTGAATCTGTAGAGTAGGGGCTCAGTGTGTGTGAATCTGCAGAGCAGGGTCTCAGTGTGTGTGAATCTGTAGAAAAGGGACAGTGTATGTGAATCTGTAGAATAGGGGCTCAGTGTGTGTGAATCTGCGGAGCAGGGCTCAGTGTGTGTGAATCTGCAGAACAGGGTCTCAGTGTGTGTGAATCTGTAGAAAAGGGACACTGTATGTGAATCTGTAGAATAGGGGCTCAGTGTGTGAATCTGCAGAGCAGGGGCTCAGTGTGTGTGAATCTGCATAACAGGGGTTCAGTGTGAGTGAATCTGTAGAACAGGGGCTCAATGTGTGTGAATCTGTGGAACGGGGGCTCAGTGTGTGTGAATCTGCAGAACAGGGTCTTAGTGTGTGTGAATCTGCAGAATAGGGGCTCAGTGTGGGTGAATCTGCAGAACAGGGGCTCAGTGTGTGTGAATCTGTAGAACAGGGGCTCAGTGTGTGTGAATCTGTAGAACAGGGGCTCAGTGTTTGTGAATCTGTAGAACAGGGGCTCAGTGTGTGTGAATCTGCAGAAAAGGGACAGTGTGTGTGAATCTGTAGAACAGGGGCTCAGTGAGATGAATCTGTAGAACAGGTGCTCAGTGTGTGTGAATCTGTAGAAATGGGACAGTGTATGTGAATCTGTAGAACAGGGGCTCAGTGTGTGTGAATCTGTAGAAAAGGGACAGTGTATGTGAATCTGTAGAACAGGGACTCAGTGTGTGTGAATCTGCAGAGCAGGGGCTCAGTGTGTGTGAATCTGCAGAACAGGGGCTCAGTGTGTGTGAATCTGCAGAGCAGGGGCTCAGTGTGTGTGAATCTGCAGAACAGGGGCTCAGTGTGTGTGAATCTGCAGAGCAGGGGCTCAGTGTGTGTGAATCTGCAGAACAGGGTCTCATTGTGTGTGAATCTTTAGAAAAGGGACAGTGTATGTGAATCTGTAGAACAGGGGCTCAGTGTGTGTGAATCTGCAGAGCAGGGGCTCAGTGTGTGTGAATCTGCAGAACAGGGGCTCAGTGTGTGTGAATCTGCAGAGCAGGGGCTCAGTGTGTGTGAATCTGCAGAAAAGGGGCTCAGTGTGTGTGAATGAGCAGAGCAGGGGCTCAGTGTGTGTGAATCTGTAGAAAAGGGACTCAGTGTATGTGAATCTGTAGAACAGGGGCTCAGTGTGTGTGAATGTGTAGAAAAGGGAGAGTGTATGTGAATCTGTAGAATAGGGGCTCAGTGTGTGTGAATCTGCAGAGCAGGGCTCAGTGTGTGCGAATCTGCAGAACAGGGTCTCAGTGTGTGTGAATCTGTAGAAAAGGGACTCAGTGTATGTGAATCTGTAGAACAGGGGCTCAGTGTGTGTGAATCTGTAGAACACGGACAGTGTATGTGAGTCTGTAGAACAGGGGCTCAGTGTGTGTGAATCTATAGAAAAGGGACTCAGTGTATGTGAATCTGTAGAAATGGGACCGTGTATGTGAATCTGTAGAACAGGGGATCAGTGTGTGTGAATCTGTAGAAAAGGGACTCAGTGTATGTGAATCTGTAGAACAGGGGCTCAGTGTGTGTGAATCTGTAGAACAGGGAAAGTGTACGTGAATCTGTAGAACAGGGGCTCAGTGTGTGTGAATCTGGAGAACAGGGACTCAGTGTGTGTGATTCTGTAGAAAAGGGACTCAGTGTGTGTGAATCTGTAGAACAGGGACTCAGTGTGTGTGAATCTGTAGAAAAGGGACAGTTTATGTGAATCTGTAGAACAGGGGCTCAGTGTGTGTGAATCTGTAGAAAAGGGACTCAGTGTATGTGAATCTGTAGAACAGGGGCTCAGTGTGTGTGAATCTGTAGAACAGTGACTCACTGTGTGTGAATCTGTAGAAAAGGGTCTCAGTGTGTGTGAATCTGTAGAACAGGGACGCAGTGTGTGTGAATCTGCAGAACAGGGTGTCAGTGTGTGTGAATCTGTAGAAAAGGGACAGTGTATGTGAATCTGTAGAGTAGGGGCTCAGTGTGTGTGAATCTGCAGAGCAGGGTCTCAGTGTGTGTGAATCTGTAGAAAAGCGACAGTGTATGTGAATCTGTAGAATAGGGGCTCAGTGTGTGTGAATCTGCAGAGCAGGGCTCAGTGTGTGCGAATCTGCAGAACAGGGTCTCAGTGTGTGTGAATCTGTAGAAAAGGGACTCAGTGTATGTGAATCAGTAGAACAGGGGCTCAGTGTGTGTGAATCTGTCGAACACGGACAGTGTATGTGAATCTGTAGAACAGGGGCTCAGTGTGTGTGAATCTATAGAAAAGGGACTCAGTGTATGTGAATCTGTAGAAATGGGACCGTGCATGTGAATCTGTAGAACAGGGGCTCAGTGTGTGTGAATCTGTAGAAAAGGGACTCAGTGTATGTGAATCTGTAGAACAGGGGCTCAGTGTGTGTGAATCTGGAGAACAGGGACTCAGTGTGTGTGATTCTGTAGAAAAGGGACTCAGTGTGTGTAAATCTGTAGAACAGGGACTCAGTGTGTGTGAATCTGTAGAAAAGGGACTCAGTGTGTGTGAATCTGTAGAAAAGGGACAGTGTATGTGAATCTGTAGAACAGGGGCTCAGTGTGTGTGAATCTGTAGAAAAGGGACTCAGTGTATGTGAATCTGTAGAACAGGGGCTCAGTGTGTGTGAATCTGTAGAACAGGGACTCACTGTGTGTGAATCTGTAGAAAAGGGTCTCAGTGTGTGTGAATCTGTAGAACACGGACGCAGTGTGTGTGAATCTGTAGAACAGGGACTCAGTTTTTGTGAATCTATAGAAAAGGGACTCAGTGTGTGTGAATCTGTAGAAAAGGGACAGTGTATGTGAATCTGTAGAACAGGGGCTCAGTGTGTGTGAATCTGCAGAGCAGGGGCTCAGTGTGTGTGAATCTGCAGAACAGGGGCTCAGTGTGTGTGAATCTGCAGTGCAGGGGCTCAGTGTGTGTCAATCTGCAGAACAGTGGCTCAGTGTGTGTGAATCTGCAGAGCAGGGGCTCAGTGTGTGTGAATCTGCAGACCAGGGTGTCAGTGTGTGTGAATCTGTAGAAAAGGGACAGTGTATGTGAATCTGTAGAGTAGGGGCTCAGTGCGTGTGAATCTGCAGAGCAGGGTCTCAGTGTGTGTGAATCTGTAGAAAAGGGACAGTGTATGTGAATCTGTAGAACAGTGGCTCAGTGTGTGTGAATCTGCAGAAAAGGGACAGTGTATGTGAATCTGTAGAACAGGGGCTCAGTGTGTGTGAATCTGCAGAGCAGGGGCTCAGTGTGTGTGAATCTGCAGAACAGGGGCTCAGTGTGTGTGAATCTGCAGAGCAGGGGCTCAGTGTGTGTGAATCTGCAGCACAGTGGCTCAGTGTGTGTGAATCTGCAGAACAGGGTGTCAGTGTGTGTGAATCTGTAGAAAAGGGACAGTGTATGTGAATCTGTAGAACAGGGGCTCAGTGTGTGTGAATCTGCAGAGCAGGGTCTCAGTGTGTGTGAATCTGTAGAAAAGGGAGAGTGTATGTGAATCTGTAGAATAGGGGCTCAGTGTGTGTGAATCTGCAGAGCAGGGCTCAGTGTGTGCGAATCTGCAGAACAGGGTCTCAGTGTATGTGAATCTGTAGAAAAGGGACTCAGTGTATGTGAATCTGTAGAACAGGGGCTCAGTGTGTGCGAATCTGTAGAACACGGACAGTGTATGTGAATCAGTAGAACAGGGGCTCAGTGTGTGTGAATCTATAGAAAAGGGACTCAGTGTATGTGAATCTGTAGAAATGGGACCGTGTATGTGAATCTGTAGAACAGGGGCTCAGTGTGTGTGAATCTGCAGAGCAGGGGCTCAGTGTGTGTGAATCTGCAGAACAGGGTGTCAGTGTGTGTGAATCTGTAGAAAAGGGACAGTGTATGTGAATCTGTAGAGTAGGGGCTCAGTGTGTGTGAATCTGCAGAGCAGGGTCTCAGTGTGTGTGAATCTGCAGAACAGGGGCTCAGTGTGTGTGAATCTGCAGAGCAGGGGCTCAGTGTGTGTGAATCTGCAGAACAGTGGCTCAGTGTGTGTGAATCTGCAGAGCAGGGGCTCAGTGTGTGTGAATCTGCAGAACAGGGTGTCAGTGTGTGTGAATCTGTAGAAAAGGGACAGTGTATGTGAATCTGTAGAGTAGGGGCTCAGTGTGTGTGAATCTGCAGAGCAGGGTCTCAGTGTGTGTGAATCTGTAGAAAAGGGACTCAGTGTATGTGAATCTGTAGAATAGGGGCTCAGTGTGTGTGAATCTGCAGAGCAGGGCTCAGTGTGTGCGAATCTGCAGAACAGGGTCTCAGTGTGTGTGAATCTGTAGAAAAGGGACTCAGTGTATGTGAATCTGTAGAACAGGGGCTCAGTGTGTGTGAATCTGTAGAACAGGGACAGTGTATGTGAATCTGTAGAACAGGGGCTCAGTGTGTGTGAATCTGTAGAAATGGGACCGTGTATGTGAATCTGTAGAACAGGGGCTCAGTGTGTGTGAATCTGTAGAAAAGGGACTCAGTGTATGTGAATCTGTAGAACAGGGGCTCAGTGTGTGTGAATCTGTAGAAAAGGGACTCAGTGTGTGTGAATCTGTAGAAAAGGGACAGTTTATGTGAATCTGTAGAACAGGGGCTCAGTGTGTGTGAATCTGTAGAAAAGGGACTCAGTGTATGTGAATCTGTAGAACAGGGGCTCAGTGTGTGTGAATCTGTAGAACAGGGACTCACTGTGTGTGAATCTGTAGAAAAGGGTCTCGGTGTGTGTGAATCTGTAGAACAGGGACGCAGTGTGTGTGAATCTGCAGAACAGGGTGTCAGTGTGTGTGAATCTGTAGAAAAGGGACAGTGTATGTGAATCTGTAGAGTAGGGGCTCAGTGTGTGTGAATCTGCAGAGCAGGGTCTCAGTGTGTGTGAATCTGTAGAAAAGCGACAGTGTATGTGAATCTGTAGAATAGGGGCTCAGTGTGTGTGAATCTGCAGAGCAGGGCTCAGTGTGTGCGAATCTGCAGAACAGGGTCTCAGTGTGTGTGAATCTGTAGAAAAGGGACTCAGTGTATGTGAATCTGTAGAACAGGGGCTCAGTGTGTGTGAATCTGTCGAACACGGACAGTGTATGTGAATCTGTAGAACAGGGGCTCAGTGTGTGTGAATCTATAGAAAAGGGACTCAGTGTATGTGAATCTGTAGAAATGGGACCGTGCATGTGAATCTGTAGAACAGGGGCTCAGTGTGTGTGAATCTGTAGAAAAGGGACTCAGTGTATGTGAATCTGCAGAACAGGGGCTCAGTGTGTGTGAATCTGGAGAACAGGGACTCAGTGTGTGTGATTCTGTAGAAAAGGGACTCAGTGTGTGTAAATCTGTAGAACAGGGACTCAGTGTGTGTGAATCTGTAGAAAAGGGACTCAGTGTGTGTGAATCTGTAGAAAAGGGACAGTGTATGTGAATCTGTAGAACAGGGGCTCAGTGTGTGTGAATCTGTAGAAAAGGGACTCAGTGTATGTGAATCTGTAGAACAGGGGCTCAGTGTGTGTGAATCTGTAGAACAGGGACTCACTGTGTGTGAATCTGTAGAAAAGGGTCTCAGTGTGTGTGAATCTGTAGAACAGGGACGCAGTGTGTGTGAATCTGTAGAACAGGGACTCAGTGTTTGTGAATCTGTAGAAAAGGGACTCAGTGTGTGTGAATCTGCAGAACAGGGTCTTAGTGTGTGTGAATCTGCAGAATAGGGGCTCAGTGTGGGTGAATCTGCAGAACAGGGGCTCAGTGTGTGTGAATCTGTAGAACAGGGGCTCAGTGTGTGTGAATCTGTAGAACAGGGGCTCAGTGTTTGTGAATCTGTAGAACAGGGGCTCAGTGTGTGTGAATCTGCAGAAAAGGGACAGTGTATGTGAATCTGTAGAACAGGGGCTCAGTGAGATGAATCTGTAGAACAGGTGCTCAGTGTGTGTGAATCTGTAGAAATGGGACAGTGTATGTGAATCTGTAGAACAGGGGCTCAGTGTGTGTGAATCTGTAGAAAAGGGACAGTGTATGTGAATCTGTAGAACAGGGACTCAGTGTGTGTGAATCTGCAGAGCAGGGGCTCAGTGTGTGTGAATCTGCAGAACAGGGGCTCAGTGTGTGTGAATCTGCAGAGCAGGGGCTCAGTGTGTGTGAATCTGCAGAACAGGGTCTCATTGTGTGTGAATCTTTAGAAAAGGGACAGTGTATGTGAATCTGTAGAACAGGGGCTCAGTGTGTGTGAATCTGCAGAGCAGGGGCTCAGTGTGTGTGAATCTGCAGAACAGGGGCTCAGTGTGTGTGAATCTGCAGAGCAGGGGCTCAGTGTGTGTGAATCTGCAGAACAGGGGCTCAGTGTGTGTGAATCTGCAGAGCAGGGGCTCAGTGTGTGTGAATCTGCAGAACAGGGTCTCATTGTGTGTGAATCTTTAGAAAAGGGACAGTGTATGTGAATCTGTAGAACAGGGGCTCAGTGTGTGTGAATCTGCAGAGCAGGGGCTCAGTGTGTGTGAATCTGCAGAACAGGGGCTCAGTGTGTGTGAATCTGCAGAGCAGGGGCTCAGTGTGTGTGAATCTGCAGAAAAGGGGCTCAGTGTGTGTGAATGAGCAGAGCAGGGGCTCAGTGTGTGTGAATCTGTAGAAAAGGGACTCAGTGTATGTGAATCTGTAGAACAGGGGCTCAGTGTGTGTGAATCTGTAGAAAAGGGAGAGTGTATGTGAATCTGTAGAATAGGGGCTCAGTGTGTGTGAATCTGCAGAGCAGGGCTCAGTGTGTGCGAATCTGCAGAACAGGGTCTCAGTGTGTGTGAATCTGTAGAAAAGGGACTCAGTGTATGTGAATCTGTAGAACAGGGGCTCAGTGTGTGTGAATCTGTAGAACACGGACAGTGTATGTGAATCTGTAGAACAGGGGCTCAGTGTGTGTGAATCTATAGAAAAGGGACTCAGTGTATGTGAATCTGTAGAAATGGGACCGTGTATGTGAATCTGTAGAACAGGGGATCAGTGTGTGTGAATCTGTAGAAAAGGGTCTCAGTGTATGTGAATCTGTAGAACAGGGGCTCAGTGTGTGTGAATCTGTAGAACAGGGAAAGTGTACGTGAATCTGTAGAACAGGGGCTCAGTGTGTGTGAATCTGGAGAACAGGGACTCAGTGTGTGTGATTCTGTAGAAAAGGGACTCAGTGTGTGTGAATCTGTAGAACAGGGACTCAGTGTGTGTGAATCTGTAGAAAAGGGACAGTTTATGTGAATCTGTAGAACAGGGGCTCAGTGTGTGTGAATCTGTAGAAAAGGGACTCAGTGTATGTGAATCTGTAGAACAGGGGCTCAGTGTGTGTGAATCTGTAGAACAGTGACTCACTGTGTGTGAATCTGTAGAAAAGGGTCTCAGTGTGTGTGAATCTGTAGAACAGGGACGCAGTGTGTGTGAATCTGCAGAACAGGGTGTCAGTGTGTGTGAATCTGTAGAAAAGGGACAGTGTATGTGAATCTGTAGAGTAGGGGCTCAGTGTGTGTGAATCTGCAGAGCAGGGTCTCAGTGTGTGTGAATCTGTAGAAAAGCGACAGTGTATGTGAATCTGTAGAATAGGGGCTCAGTGTGTGTGAATCTGCAGAGCAGGGCTCAGTGTGTGCGAATCTGCAGAACAGGGTCTCAGTGTGTGTGAATCTGTAGGAAAGGGACTCAGTGTATGTGAATCTGTAGAACAGGGGCTCAGTGTGTGTGAATCTGTCGAACACGGACAGTGTATGTGAATCTGTAGAACAGGGGCTCAGTGTGTGTGAATCTATAGAAAAGGGACTCAGTGTATGTGAATCTGTAGAAATGGGACCGTGCATGTGAATCTGTAGAACAGGGGCTCAGTGTGTGTGAATCTGTAGAAAAGGGACTCAGTGTATGTGAATCTGTAGAACAGGGGCTCAGTGTGTGTGAATCTGGAGAACAGGGACTCAGTGTGTGTGATTCTGTAGAAAAGGGACTCAGTGTGTGTAAATCTGTAGAACAGGGACTCAGTGTGTGTGAATCTGTAGAAAAGGGACTCAGTGTGTGTGAATCTGTAGAAAAGGGACAGTGTATGTGAATCTGTAGAACAGGGGCTCAGTGTGTGTGAATCTGTAGAAAAGGGACTCAGTGTATGTGAATCTGTAGAGCAGGGGCTCAGTGTGTGTGAATCTGTAGAACAGGGACTCACTGTGTGTGAATCTGTAGAAAAGGGTCTCAGTGTGTGTGAATCTGTAGAACACGGACGCAGTGTGTGTGAATCTGTAGAACAGGGACTCAGTTTTTGTGAATCTATAGAAAAGGGACTCAGTGTGTGTGAATCTGTAGAAAAGGGACAGTGTATGTGAATCTGTAGAACAGGGGCTCAGTGTGTGTGAATCTGCAGAGCAGGGGCTCAGTGTGTGTGAATCTGCAGAACAGGGGCTCAGTGTGTGTGAATCTGCAGTGCAGGGGCTCAGTGTGTGTCAATCTGCAGAACAGTGGCTCAGTGTGTGTGAATCTGCAGAGCAGGGGCTCAGTGTGTGTGAATCTGCAGACCAGGGTGTCAGTGTGTGTGAATCTGTAGAAAAGGGACAGTGTATGTGAATCTGTAGAGTAGGGGCTCAGTGCGTGTGAATCTGCAGAGCAGGGTCTCAGTGTGTGTGAATCTGTAGAAAAGGGACAGTGTATGTGAATCTGTAGAACAGTGGCTCAGTGTGTGTGAATCTGCAGAAAAGGGACAGTGTATGTGAATCTGTAGAACAGGGGCTCAGTGTGTGTGAATCTGCAGAGCAGGGGCTCAGTGTGTGTGAATCTGCAGAACAGGGGCTCAGTGTGTGTGAATCTGCAGAGCAGGGGCTCAGTGTGTGTGAATCTGCAGCACAGTGGCTCAGTGTGTGTGAATGTGCAGAACAGGGTGTCAGTGTGTGTGAATCTGTAGAAAAGGGACAGTGTATGTGAATCTGTAGAGTAGGGGCTCAGTGTGTGTGAATCTGCAGAGCAGGGTCTCAGTGTGTGTGAATCTGTAGAAAAGGGAGAGTGTATGTGAATCTGTAGAATAGGGGCTCAGTGTGTGTGAATCTGCAGAGCAGGGCTCAGTGTGTGCGAATCTGCAGAACAGGGTCTCAGTGTATGTGAATCTGTAGAAAAGGGACTCAGTGTATGTGAATCTGTAGAACAGGGGCTCAGTGTGTGCGAATCTGTAGAACACGGACAGTGTATGTGAATCAGTAGAACAGGGGCTCAGTGTGTGTGAATCTATAGAAAAGGGACTCAGTGTATGTGAATCTGTAGAAATGGGACCGTGTATGTGAATCTGTAGAACAGGGGCTCAGTGTGTGTGAATCTGCAGAGCAGGGGCTCAGTGTGTGTGAATCTGCAGAACAGGGTGTCAGTGTGTGTGAATCTGTAGAAAAGGGACAGTGTATGTGAATCTGTAGAGTAGGGGCTCAGTGTGTGTGAATCTGCAGAGCAGGGTCTCAGTGTGTGTGAATCTGCAGAACAGGGGCTCAGTGTGTGTGAATCTGCAGAGCAGGGGCTCAGTGTGTGTGAATCTGCAGAACAGTGGCTCAGTGTGTGTGAATCTGCAGAGCAGGGGCTCAGTGTGTGTGAATCTGCAGAACAGGGTGTCAGTGTGTGTGAATCTGTAGAAAAGGGACAGTGTATGTGAATCTGTAGAGTAGGGGCTCAGTGTGTGTGAATCTGCAGAGCAGGGTCTCAGTGTGTGTGAATCTGTAGAAAAGGGACTCAGTGTATGTGAATCTGTAGAATAGGGGCTCAGTGTGTGTGAATCTGCAGAGCAGGGCTCAGTGTGTGCGAATCTGCAGAACAGGGTCTCAGTGTGTGTGAATCTGTAGAAAAGGGACTCAGTGTATGTGAATCTGTAGAACAGGGGCTCAGTGTGTGTGAATCTGTAGAACAGGGACAGTGTATGTGAATCTGTAGAACAGGGGCTCAGTGTGTGTGAATCTGTAGAAATGGGACCGTGTATGTGAATCTGTAGAACAGGGGCTCAGTGTGTGTGAATCTGTAGAAAAGGGACTCAGTGTATGTGAATCTGTAGAACAGGGGCTCAGTGTGTGTGAATCTGTAGAAAAGGGACTCAGTGTGTGTGAATCTGTAGAAAAGGGACAGTTTATGTGAATCTGTAGAACAGGGGCTCAGTGTGTGTGAATCTGTAGAAAAGGGACTCAGTGTATGTGAATCTGTAGAACAGGGGCTCAGTGTGTGTGAATCTGTAGAACAGGTACTCACTGTGTGTGAATCTGTAGAAAAGGGTCTCAGTGTGTGTGAATCTGTAGAACAGGGACGCAGTGTGTGTGAATCTGCAGAACAGGGTGTCAGTGTGTGTGAATCTGTAGAAAAGGGACAGTGTATGTGAATCTGTAGAGTAGGGGCTCAGTGTGTGTGAATCTGCAGAGCAGGGTCTCAGTGTGTGTGAATCTGTAGAAAAGCGACAGTGTATGTGAATCTGTAGAATAGGGGCTCAGTGTGTGTGAATCTGCAGAGCAGGGCTCAGTGTGTGCGAATCTGCAGAACAGGGTCTCAGTGTGTGTGAATCTGTAGAAAAGGGACTCAGTGTATGTGAATCTGTAGAACAGGGGCTCAGTGTGTGTGAATCTGTCGAACACGGACAGTGTATGTGAATCTGTAGAACAGGGGCTCAGTGTGTGTGAATCTATAGAAAAGGGACTCAGTGTATGTGAATCTGTAGAAATGGGACCGTGCATGTGAATCTGTAGAACAGGGGCTCAGTGTGTGTGAAACTGTAGAAAAGGGACTCAGTGTATGTGAATCTGCAGAACAGGGGCTCAGTGTGTGTGAATCTGGAGAACAGGGACTCAGTGTGTGTGATTCTGTAGAAAAGGGACTCAGTGTGTGTAAATCTGTAGAACAGGGACTCAGTGTGTGTGAATCTGTAGAAAAGGGACTCAGTGTGTGTGAATCTGTAGAAAAGGGACAGTGTATGTGAATCTGTAGAACAGGGGCTCAGTGTGTGTGAATCTGTAGAAAAGGGACTCAGTGTATGTGAATCTGTAGAACAGGGGCTCAGTGTGTGTGAATCTGTAGAACAGGGACTCACTGTGTGTGAATCTGTAGAAAAGGGTCTCAGTGTGTGTGAATCTGTAGAACAGGGACGCAGTGTGTGTGAATCTGTAGAACAGGGACTCAGTGTTTGTGAATCTGTAGAAAAGGGACTCAGTGTGTGTGAATCTGTAGAAAAGGGACAGTGTATGTGAATCTGTAGAACAGGGGCTCAGTGTGTGTGAATCTGCAGAGCAGGGGCTCAGTGTGTGTGAATCTGCAGAACAGGGGCTCAGTGTGTGTGAATCTGCAGTGCAGGGGCTCAGTGTGTGTCAATCTGCAGAACAGTGGCTCAGTGTGTGTGAATCTGCAGAGCAGGGGCTCAGTGTGTGTGAATCTGCAGACCAGGGTGTCAGTGTGTGTGAATCTGTAGAAAAGGGACAGTGTATGTGAATCTGTAGAGTAGGGGCTCAGTGTGTGTGAATCTGCAGAGCAGGGTCTCAGTGTGTGTGAATCTGCAGTGCAGGGGCTCAGTGTGTGTCAATCTGCAGAACAGTGGCTCAGTGTGTGTGAATCTGCAGAGCAGGGGCTCAGTGTGTGTGAATCTGCAGACCAGGGTGTCAGTGTGTGTGAATCTGTAGAAAAGGGACAGTGTATGTGAATCTGTAGAGTAGGGGCTCAGTGCGTGTGAATCTGCAGAGCAGGGTCTCAGTGTGTGTGAATCTGTAGAAAAGGGACAGTGTATGTGAATCTGTAGAACAGTGGCTCAGTGTGTGTGAATCTGCAGAAAAGGGACAGTGTATGTGAATCTGTAGAACAGGGGCTCAGTGTGTGTGAATCTGCAGAGCAGGGGCTCAGTGTGTGTGAATCTGCAGAACAGGGGCTCAGTGTGTGTGAATCTGCAGAGCAGGGGCTCAGTGTGTGTGAATCTGCAGCACAGTGGCTCAGTGTGTGTGAATCTGCAGAGCAGGTGCTCAGTGCGTGTGAATCTGCAGAACAGGGTGTCAGTGTGTGTGAATCTGTAGAAAAGGGACAGTGTATGTGAATCTGTAGAGTAGGGGCTCAGTGTGTGTGAATCTGCAGAGCAGGGTCTCAGTGTGTGTGAATCTGTAGAAAAGGGAGAGTGTATGTGAATCTGTAGAATAGGGGCTCAGTGTGTGTGAATCTGCAGAGCAGGGCTCA
Organism: Heterodontus francisci; assembly: GCF_036365525.1. NCBI lineage: Eukaryota > Metazoa > Chordata > Chondrichthyes > Heterodontiformes > Heterodontidae > Heterodontus > Heterodontus francisci. The sequence continues at coordinate 26,084,400 of NC_090373.1, forward strand.
GTGTGTGCGAATCTGCAGAACAGGGTCTCAGTGTATGTGAATCTGTAGAAAAGGGACTCAGTGTATGTGAATCTGTAGAACAGGGGCTCAGTGTGTGCGAATCTGTAGAACACGGACAGTGTATGTGAATCAGTAGAACAGGGGCTCAGTGTGTGTGAATCTATAGAAAAGGGACTCAGTGTATGTGAATCTGTAGAAATGGGACCGTGTATGTGAATCTGTAGAACAGGGGCTCAGTGTGTGTGAATCTGCAGAGCAGGGGCTCAGTGTGTGTGAATCTGCAGAACAGGGTGTCAGTGTGTGTGAATCTGTAGAAAAGGGACAGTGTATGTGAATCTGTAGAGTAGGGGCTCAGTGTGTGTGAATCTGCAGAGCAGGGTCTCAGTGTGTGTGAATCTGCAGAACAGAAGCTCAGTGTGTGTGAATCTGCAGAGCAGGGGCTCAGTGTGTGTGAATCTGCAGAACAGTGGCTCAGTGTGTGTGAATCTGCAGAGCAGGGGCTCAGTGTGTGTGAATCTGCAGAACAGGGTGTCAGTGTGTGTGAATCTGTAGAAAAGGGACAGTGTATGTGAATCTGTAGAGTAGGGGCTCAGTGTGTGTGAATCTGCAGAGCAGGGTCTCAGTGTGTGTGAATCTGTAGAAAAGGGACTCAGTGTATGTGAATCTGTAGAATAGGGGCTCAGTGTGTGTGAATCTGCAGAGCAGGGCTCAGTGTGTGCGAATCTGCAGAACAGGGTCTCAGTGTGTGTGAATCTGTAGAAAAGGGACTCAGTGTATGTGAATCTGTAGAACAGGGGCTCAGTGTGTGTGAATCTGTAGAACAGGGACAGTGTATGTGAATCTGTAGAACAGGGACTCAGTGTGTGAATCTGGAGAACAGGGACTCAGTGTGTGGGATTCTGTAGAAAAGGGACTCAGTGTGTGTGAATCTGTAGAACAGGGACTCAGTGTGTGTGAATCTGTAGAAAAGGGACTCAGTGTGTGTGAATCTGTAGAAAAGGGACAGTGTTTGTGAATCTGCAGAATAGGGGCTCAGTGTGTGTGATCTGCAGAGCAGGGTCTCAGTGTGTGTGAATCTGTAGAAAAGGGACAGTGTATGTGAATCTGTAGAACAGTGGCTCAGTGTGTGTGAATCTGTAGAAAAGGGACAGTGTATGTGAATCTGTAGAACAAGGGCTCAGTGTGTGTGAATCTGCAGAGCAGGGGCTCAGTGTGTGTGAATCTGCAGAACAGGGGCTCAGTGTGTGTGAATCTGCAGAGCAGGGGCTCAGTGTGTGTGAATCTGTAGAGTAGGGGCTCAGTGTGTGTGAATCTGCAGAGCAGGGGCTCGGTGTGTGTGAATCTGCAGAACAGGGTGTCAGTGTGTGTGAATCTGTAGAAAAGGGACAGTGTATGTGAATCTGTAGAGTAGGGGCTCAGTGTGTGTGAATCTGCAGAGCAGGGTCTCAGTGTGTGTGAATCTGTAGAAAAGGGAGAGTGTATGTGAATCTGTAGAATAGTGGCTCAGTGTGTGTGAATCTGCAGAGCAGGGCTCAGTGTGTGCGAATCTGCAGAACAGGGTCTCAGTGTATGTGAATCTGTAGAAAAGGGACTCAGTGTATGTGAATCTGTAGAACAGGGGCTCAGTGTGTGTGAATCTGTAGAACACGGACAGTGTATGTGAATCTGTAGAACAGGGGCTCAGTGTGTGTGAATCTATAGAAAAGGGACTCAGTGTATGTGAATCTGTAGAAATGGGACTGTGTATGTGAATCTGTAGAACAGGGGCTCAGTGTGTGTGAATCTGCAGAGCAGGGGCTCAGTGTGTGTGAATCTGCAGAACAGTGGCTCAGTGTGTGTGAATTTGCAGTACAGGGTGTCAGTGTGTGTGAATCTGTAGAAAAGGGAGAGTGTATGTGAATCTGTAGAATAGGGGCTCAGTGTGTGTGAATCTGCAGAGCAGGGCTCAGTGTGTGCGAATCTGCAGAACAGGGTCTCAGTGTGTGTGAATCTGTAGAAAAGGGACTCGGTGTATGTGAATCTGTAGAACAGGGGCTCAGTGTGTGTGAATCTGTAGAACAGGGACAGTGTATGTGAATCTGTAGAACAGGGACTCAGTGTGTGAATCTGGAGAACAGGGACTCAGTGTGTGGGATTCTGTAGAAAAGGGACTCAGTGTGTGTGAATCTGTAGAACAGGGACTCAGTGTGTGTGAATCTGTAGAAAAGGGACTCAGTGTGTGTGAATCTGTAGAAAAGGGACAGTGTATGTGAATCTGCAGAATAGGGGCTCAGTGTGTGTGATCTGCAGAGCAGGGTCTCAGTGTGTGTGAATCTGTAGAAAAGGGACAGTGTATGTGAATCTGTAGAACAGTGGCTCAGTGTGTGTGAATCTGTAGAAAAGGGACAGTGTATGTGAATCTGTAGAACAAGGGCTCAGTGTGTGTGAATCTGCAGAGCAGGGGCTCAGTGTGTGTGAATCTGCAGAACAGGGGCTCAGTGTGTGTGAATCTGCAGAGCAGGGGCTCAGTGTGTGTGAATCTATAGAGTAGGGGCTCAGTGTGTGTGAATCTGCAGAGCAGGGGCTCGGTGTGTGTGAATCTGCAGAACAGGGTGTCAGTGTGTGTGAATCTGCAGAAAAGGGACAGTGTATGTGAATCTGTAGAGTAGGGGCTCAGTGTGTGTGAATCTGCAGAGCAGGGTCTCAGTGTGTGTGAATCTGTAGAAAAGGGAGAGTGTATGTGAATCTGTAGAATAGGGGCTCAGTGTGTGTGAATCTGCAGAGCAGGGCTCAGTGTGTGCGAATCTGCAGAACAGGGTCTCAGTGTGTGTGAATCTGTAGAAAAGGGACTCAGTGTATGTGAATCTGTAGAACAGGGGCTCAGTGTGTGTGAATCTGTAGAACACGGACAGTGTATGTGAATCTGTAGAACAGGGGCTCAGTGTGTGTGAATCTATAGAAAAGGGACTCAGTGTATGTGAATCTGTAGAAATGGGACCGTGTATGTGAATCTGTAGAACCGGGGCTCAGTGTGTGTGAATCTGTGGAAAAGGGACTCAGTGTATGTGAATCTGTAGAACAGGGGCTCAGTGTGTGTGAATCTGTAAAACAGGGAAAGTGTACGTGAATCTGTAGAACAGGGGCTCAGTGTGTGTGAATCTGGAGAACAGGGACTCAGTGTGTGTAATTCTGTAGAAAAGGGACTCAGTGTGTGTGAATCTGTAGAACAGGGACTCAGTGTGTGTGAATCTGTAGAAAAGGGACTCAGTGTGTGTGAATATGTAGAAAAGGGACAGTGTATGTGAATCTGTAGAACAGGGGCTCAGTGCGTGTGAATCTGTAGAAAAGGGACTCAGTGTATGTGAATCTGTAGAACAGGGGCTCAGTGTGTGTGAATCTGTAGAACAGGGACTCAGTGTGTGTGAATCTGTAGAACAGGGGCTCAGTGTGTGTGAATCTGTAGAACAGGGGCTCAGTCTGTGTGAATCTGCAGAGCAGGGGCTCAGTGTGTGTGAATCTGCAGAACAGTGGCTCAGTGTGTGTGAATCTGCAGAGCAGGGGCTCAGTGTGTGTGAATCTGCAGAACAGGGTGTCAGTGTGTGTGAATCTGTAGAAAAGGGACAGTGTATGTGAATCTGTAGAGTAGGGGCTCAGTGTGTGTGAATCTGCAGAGCAGGGTCTCAGTGTGTGTGAATCTGTAGAACAGGGGCTCAGTGTGTGTGAATCTGTAGAAAAGGGACTCAGTGTGTCTGAATCTGTAGAACAGGGGCTCAGTGTGTGTGAATCTGTAGAACAGGGAAAGTGTACGTGAATCTGTAGAACAGGGGCTCAGTGTGTGTGAATCTGGAGAACAGGGACTCAGTGTGTGTGATTCTGTAGAAAAGGGACTCAGTGTGTGTGAATCTGTAGAACAGGGACTCAGTGTGTGTGAATCTGTAGAAAAGGGACTCAGTGTGTGTGAATCTGTAGAAAAGGGACAGTGTATGTGAATCTGTAGAACAGGGGCTCAGTGTGTGTGAATCTGTAGAACAGGGACTCACTGTATGTGAATCTGTAGAAAAGGGTCTCAGTGTGTGTGAATCTGTAGAACAGGGACGCAGTGTGTGTGAATCTGTAGAACAGGGACTCAGTGTTTGTGAATCTGTAGAAAAGGGACTCAGTGTGTGTGAATCTGTAGAAAAGGGACAGTGTATGTGAATCTGTAGAACAGGGGCTCAGTGTGTGTGAATCTGCAGAGCAGGGGCTCAGTGTGTGTGAATCTGCAGAACAGGGGCTCAGTGTGTGTGAATCTGCAGTGCAGGGGCTCAGTGTGTGTGAATCTGCAGAACAGTGGCTCAGTGTGTGTGAATCTGCAGAGCAGGGGCTCAGTGTGTGTGAATCTGCAGAACAGGGTGTCAGTGTGTGTGAATCTGTAGAAAAGGGACAGTGTATGTGAATCTGTAGAGTAGGGGCTCAGTGTGTGTGAATCTGCAGAGCAGGGTCTCAGTGTGTGTGAATCTGTAGAAAAGGGGCAGTGTATGTGAATCTGTAGAACAGTGGCTCAGTGTGTGTGAATCTGTAGAAAAGGGACAGTGTATGTGAATCTGTAGAACAGGGGCTCAGTGTGTGTGAATCTGCAGAGCAGGGGCTCAGTGTGTGTGAATCTGCAGAACAGGGGCTCAGTGTGTGTGAATCTGCAGAGCAGGGGCTCAGTGTGTGTGAATCTGCAGAACAGTGGCTCAGTGTGTGTGAATCTGCAGAGCAGGGGCTCAGTGTGTGTGAATCTGCAGAACAGGGTGTCAGTGTGTGTGAATCTGTAGAAAAGGGACAGTGTATGTGAATCTGTAGAGTAGGGGCTCAGTGCGTGTGAATCTGCAGAGCAGGGTCTCACTGTGTGTGAATCTGTAGAAAAGGGACAGTGTATGTGAATCTGTAGAATAGGGGCTCAGTGTGTGTGAATCTGCAGAGCAGGGCTCAGTGTGTGCGAATCTGCAGAACAGGGTCTCAGTGTGTGTGAATCTGTAGAAAAGGGACTCAGTGTATGTGAATCTGTAGAACAGGGGCTCAGTGTGTGTGAATCTGTAGAACACGGACAGTGTATGTGAATCTGTAGAACAGGGGCTCAGTGTGTGTGAATCTGTAGAAAAGGGACTCAGTGTATGTGAATCTGTAGAACAGGGGCTCAGGGTGTGTGAATCTGTAGAACAGGGAAAGTGTACGTGAATCTGTAGAACAGGGGCTCAGTGTGTGTGAATCTGGAGAACAGGGACTCAGTGTGTGTGATTCTGTAGAAAAGGGACTCAGTGTGTGTGAATCTGTAGAACAGGGACTCAGTGTGTGTGAATCTGTAGAAAAGGGACTCAGTGTGTGTGAATCTGTAGAAAAGGGACAGTGTATGTGAATCTGTAGAACAGGGGCTCAGTGTGTGTGAATCTGTAGAAAAGGGACTCAGTGTGTGTGAATCTGTAGAAAAGGGACTCAGTGTATGTGAATCTGTAGAACAGGGGCTCAGTGTGTGTGAATCTGTAGAACAGGGACTCAGTGTGTGTGAATCTGTAGAAAAGGGTCTCAGTGTGTGTGAATCTGTAGAACAGGGGCTCAGTGTGTGTGAATCTGTAGAACAGGGAAAGTGTACGTGAATCTGTAGAACAGAGGCTCAGTGTGTGTGAATCTGGAGAACAGGGACTCAGTGTGTGTGATTCTGTAGAAAAGGGACTCAGTGTGTGTGAATCTGTAGAACAGGGACTCAGTGTGTGTGAATCTGTAGAAAAGGGACTCAGTGTGTGTGAATCTGTAGAAAAGGGACAGTGTATGTGAATCTGTAGAACAGGGGCTCAGTGTGTGTGAATCTGTAGAAAAGGGACTCAGTGTATGTGAATCTGTAGAACAGGGGCTCAGTGTGTGTGAATCTGTAGAACAGGGACTCAGTGTGTGTGAATCTGTAGAAAAGGGTCTCAGTGTGTGTGAATCTGTAGAACAGGGACGCAGTGTCTGTGAATCTGTAGAACAGGGACTCAGTGTTTGTGAATCTGGAGAAAAGGGACTCAGTGTGTGTGAACCTGTAGAAAGGGGACAGTGTATGTGAATCTGCAGAACAGGGGCTCAGTGTGTGTGAATCTGCAGAGCAGGGGCTCAGTGTGTGTGAATCTGCAGAACAGGGGCTCAGTGTGTGTGAATCTGCAGAGCAGGGGCTCAGTGTGTGTGAATCTGCAGAACAGTGGCTCAGTGTGTGTGAATCTGCAGAGCAGGGGCTCAGTGTGTGTGAATCTGCAGAACAGGGTGTGAGTGTGTGTGAATCTGTAGAAAAGGGACAGTGTATGTGAATCTGTAGAGTAGGGGCTCAGTGTGTGTGAATCTGCAGAGCAGGGTCTCAGTGTGTGTGAATCAGTAGAAAAGGGACAGTGTATGTGAATCTGTAGAATAGGGGCTCAGTGTGTGTGAATCTGCAGAGCAGGGCTCAGTGTGTGTGAATCTGCAGAACAGGGTCTCAGTGTGTGTGAATCTGTAGAAAAGGGACTCAGTGTATGTGAATCTGCAGAACAGGGGCTCAGTGTGTGTGAATCTGTAGAACAGGGACAGTGTATGTGAATCTGTAGAACAGGGAGTCATTGTGTGTGAATCTGTAGAACAGGGTCTCAGTGTGTGTGAATCTGCAGAAAAGGGACTCAGTGTATGTGAATCTGTAGAAAAGGGACAGTGTATGTGTATCTGCAGAACAGGGGCTCAGTGTGTGTGAATCTGTAGAAAAGGGACTCTGTGTATGTGAATCTGTAGAAAAGGGACAGTGTATGTGAATCTGTAGAACAGGGACGCAGTGTGTGTGAATCTGTAGAACAGGGACTCAGTGTGTGTGAATCTGTAGAAAACGGACAGTGTATGTGAATCTGTAGAACAGGAGCGAAGTGAGTGTGAATCTGTAGAACAGGGACTCAGTGTGTGTGAATCTGTAGAAAAGGGACAGTGTATGTGAATCTGTAGAACAGGGGCTCAGTGTGTGTGAATCTGTAGAAAAGGGACTCAGTGTAAGTGAATCTGTAGAACAGGGGCTCAGTGTGTGTGAATCTGTAGAAAAGGGACAGTGTATGTGAATCTGTAGAACAGGAGCGCAGTGTGTGTGAATCTATAGAAAAGGGACTCAGTGTATGCGAATCTGTAGAAAAGGGACTCAGTGTGTGTGAATCTGTAGAAAACGGACAGTGTATGTGAATCTGTAGAACAGGAGCGCAGTGTGTGTGAATCTGTAGAACAGGGACTCAGTGTGTGTGAATCTGTAGAAAAGGGACTCAGTGTATGTGAATCTGTAGAACAGGGGCTCAGTGTGTGTGAATCTGTAGAACAGGGACTCAGTGTAAGTGAATCTGTAGAACAGGGGCTCAGTGTGTGTGAATCTGTAGAACAGGGGCTCAGTGTGTGTGAATCTGTAGAACAGGGACTCAGTGTGTGTGAATCTGTAGAAAAGGGACTCAGTGTATGTGAATCTGTAGAACAGGGAGTCAGTGTGTGTGAATCTGTAGAACAGGGTCTCAGTGTGTGTGAATCTGCAGAAAAGGGACTCAGTGTATGTGAATCTGTAGAAAAGGGACAGTGTATGTGTATCTGCAGAACAGGGGCTCAGTGTGTGTGAATCTGTAGAAAAGGGACTCTGTGCATGTGAATCTGTAGAAAAGGGACAGTGTATGTGAATCTGTAGAACAGGGGCTCAGTGTGTGTGAATCTGTAGAAAAGGGACTCAGTGTATGTGAATCTGTAGAACAGGGGCTCAGTGTGTGTGAATCTGTAGAACAGGGACAGTGTATGTGAATCTGTAGAACAGGGGCTCAGTGTGTGTGAATCTGTAGAAGAGGGACTCAGTGTATGTGAATCTGTAGAAAAGGGACCGTGTATGTGAATCTGTAGAACAGGGGCTCAGTGTGTGTGAATCAGTAGAAAAGGGACTCAGTGTATGTGAATCTGTAGAACAGGGGCTCAGTGTGTGTGTATCTGGAGAACAGGGACTCAGTGTGTGTGATTCTGTAGAAAAGGGACTCAGTGTGTGTGAATCTGTAGAACAGGGACAGTGTATTTGAATCTGTAGAGCAGGGGCTCAGTGTGTGTGCATCTGTAGAAAAGGGACTCAGTGTATGTGAATCTGTAGAAAAGGGACAGTGTATGTGAATCTGTAGAACAGGGGCTCAGTGTATGTGAATCTGTAGAACAGGGGCTCAGTGTGTGCGAATCTGCAGAACAGGGTCTCAGTGTGTGTGAATCTATAGAAAAGGGACTCAGTGTATGTGAATCTGTAGAACAGGGGCTCAGTGTGTGTGAATCTGTAGAACACGGACAGTGTATGTGAATCTGTAGAACAGGGGCTCAGTGTGTGTGAATCTGTAGAAAAGGGACTCAGTGTATGTGAATCTGTAGAACAGGGGCTCAGGGTGTGTGAATCTGTAGAACAGGGAAAGTGTACGTGAATCTGTAGAACAGGGGCTCAGTGTGTGTGAATCTGGAGAACAGGGACTCAGTGTGTGTGATTCTGTAGAAAAGGGACTCAGTGTGTGTGAATCTGTAGAACAGGGACTCAGTGTGTGTGAATCTGTAGAAAAGGGACTCAGTGTGTGTGAATCTGTAGAAAAGGGACAGTGTATGTGAATCTGTAGAACAGGGGCTCAGTGTGTGTGAATCTGTAGAAAAGGGACTCAGTGTGTGTGAATCTGTAGAAAAGGGACTCAGTGTATGTGAATCTGTAGAACAGGGGCTCAGTGTGTGTGAATCTGTAGAACAGGGACTCAGTGTGTGTGAATCTGTAGAAAAGGGTCTCAGTGTGTGTGAATCTGTAGAACAGGGGCTCAGTGTGTGTGAATCTGTAGAACAGGGAAAGTGTACGTGAATCTGTAGAACAGAGGCTCAGTGTGTGTGAATCTGGAGAACAGGGACTCAGTGTGTGTGATTCTGTAGAAAAGGGACTCAGTGTGTGTGAATCTGTAGAACAGGGACTCAGTGTGTGTGAATCTGTAGAAAAGGGACTCAGTGTGTGTGAATCTGCAGAAAAGGGACAGTGTATGTGAATCTGTAGAACAGGGGCTCAGTGTGTGTGAATCTGTAGAAAAGGGACTCAGTGTATGTGAATCTGTAGAACAGGGGCTCAGTGTGTGTGAATCTGTAGAAAAGGGTCTCAGTGTGTGTGAATCTGTAGAACAGGGACGCAGTGTGTGTGAATCTGTAGAACAGGGACTCAGTGTTTGTGAATCTGGAGAAAAGGGACTCAGTGTGTGTGAACCTGTAGAAAGGGGACAGTGTATGTGAATCTGCAGAACAGGGGCTCAGTGTGTGTGAATCTGCAGAGCAGGGGCTCAGTGTGTGTGAATCTGCAGAACAGGGGCTCAGTGTGTGTGAATCTGCAGAGCAGGGGCTCAGTGTGTGTGAATCTGCAGAACAGTGGCTCAGTGTGTGTGAATCTGCAGAGCAGGGGCTCAGTGTGTGTGAATCTGCAGAACAGGGTGTGAGTGTGTGTGAATCTGTAGAAAAGGGACAGTGTATGTGAATCTGTAGAGTAGGGGCTCAGTGTGTGTGAATCTGCAGAGCAGGGTCTCAGTGTGTGTGAATCTGTAGAAAAGGGACAGTGTATGTGAATCTGTAGAATAGGGGCTCAGTGTGTGTGAATCTGCAGAGCAGGGCTCAGTGTGTGTGAATCTGCAGAACAGGGTCTCAGTGTGTGTGAATCTGTAGAAAAGGGACTCAGTGTATGTGAATCTGCAGAACAGGGGCTCAGTGTGTGTGAATCTGTAGAACAGGGACAGTGTATGTGAATCTGTAGAACAGGGAGTCATTGTGTGTGAATCTGTAGAACAGGGTCTCAGTGTGTGTGAATCTGCAGAAAAGGGACTCAGTGTATGTGAATCTGTAGAAAAGGGACAGTGTATGTGTATCTGCAGAACAGGGGCTCAGTGTGTGTGAATCTGTAGAAAAGGGACTCTGTGTATGTGAATCTGTAGAAAAGGGACAGTGTATGTGAATCTGTAGAACAGGGACGCAGTGTGTGTGAATCTGTAGAACAGGGACTCAGTGTGTGTGAATCTGTAGAAAACGGACAGTGTATGTGAATCTGTAGAACAGGAGCGCAGTGAGTGTGAATCTGTAGAACAGGGACTCAGTGTGTGTGAATCTGTAGAAAAGGGACAGTGTATGTGAATCTGTAGAACAGGGGCTCAGTGTGTGTGAATCTGTAGAAAAGGGACTCAGTGTAAGTGAATCTGTAGAACAGGGGCTCAGTGTGTGTGAATCTGTAGAAAAGGGACAGTGTATGTGAATCTGTAGAACAGGAGCGCAGTGTGTGTGAATCTATAGAAAAGGGACTCAGTGTATGTGAATCTGTAGAAAAGGGACTCAGCGTGTGTGAATCTGTAGAAAACGGACAGTGTATGTGAATCTGTAGAACAGGAGCGCAGTGTGTGTGAATCTGTAGAACAGGGACTCAGTGTGTGTGAATCTGTAGAAAAGGGACTCAGTGTATGTGAATCTGTAGAACAGGGGCTCAGTGTGTGTGAATCTGTAGAAAAGGGACTCAGTGTAAGTGAATCTGTAGAACAGGGGCTCAGTGTGTGTGAATCTGTAGAACAGGGGCTCAGTGTGTGTGAATCTGTAGAACAGGGACTCAGTGTGTGTGAATCTGTAGAAAAGGGACTCAGTGTATGTGAATCTGTAGAACAGGGAGTCAGTGTGTGTGAATCTGTAGAACAGGGTCTCAGTGTGTGTGAATCTGCAGAAAAGGGACTCAGTGTATGTGAATCTGTAGAAAAGGGACAGTGTATGTGTATCTGCAGAACAGGGGCTCAGTGTGTGTGAATCTGTAGAAAAGGGACTCTGTGCATGTGAATCTGTAGAAAAGGGACAGTGTATGTGAATCTGTAGAACAGGGGCTCAGTGTGTGTGAATCTGTAGAAAAGGGACTCAGTGTATGTGAATCTGTAGAACAGGGGCTCAGTGTGTGTGAATCTGTAGAACAGGGACAGTGTATGTGAATCTGTAGAACAGGGGCTCAGTGTGTGTGAATCTGTAGAAGAGGGACTCAGTGTATGTGAATCTGTAGAAAAGGGACCGTGTATGTGAATCTGTAGAACAGGGGCTCAGTGTGTGTGAATCAGTAGAAAAGGGACTCAGTGTATGTGAATCTGTAGAACAGGGGCTCAGTGTGTGTGTATCTGGAGAACAGGGACTCAGTGTGTGTGATTCTGTAGAAAAGGGACTCAGTGTGTGTGAATCTGTAGAACAGGGACAGTGTATTTGAATCTGTAGAGCAGGGGCTCAGTGTGTGTGCATCTGTAGAAAAGGGACTCAGTGTATGTGAATCTGTAGAAAAGGGACAGTGTATGTGAATCTGTAGAACAGGGGCTCAGTGTATGTGAATCTGTAGAACAGGGGCTCAGTGTGTGTGAATCTGTAGAACAGGGGCTCAGTGTGTGTGAATCTGTCGAACAGGGACTCAGTGTGTGTGAATCTGCAGAACAGGGACTCAGTGTGTGTGAATCTGTAGAAAAGTCACAGTGCATGTGAATCTGTAGAACAGGGGCTCAGTGTGTGTGAATCTGTAGAAAAGGGACTCAGTGTATGTGAATCTGTAGAACAGGGGCTCAGTGTATGTGAATCTGTAGAATAGGGGCTCAGTGTGTGTGAATCTGCAGAACAGGGTCTCAGTGTGTGTGAATCTGTAGAACAGGGGCTCAGTGTGTGTGAATCTGTAGAACAGGGGCTCAGTTTGTGTGAATCTGTCGAACAGGGGCTCAGTGTGATGAATCTGTAGAACAGGGGCTCAGTGTGTGTGAAACTGTAGAAAAGGGACAGTGTATGTGAATATGTAGAACAGGGGCTCAGTGTGTGTGAATCTGTAGAAAAGGGACAGTGTATGTGAATCTGTAGAACAGGGGCTCAGTGTGTGTGAATCTGTAGAAAAGGGACAGTGCATGTGAATATGTAGAACAGGGGCTCAGTGTATGTGAATATGTAGAACAGGGGCTCAGTGTGTGTGAATCTGTAGAAAAGGGACAGTGTATGTGAATCTGTAGAACAGGGGCTCAGTGTGTGTGAATCTGCACAGCAGTGGCTCAGTGTGTGTGAATCTGCAGAGCAGGGGCTCAGTGTGTGTGAATCTGCAGAACAGGGTCTCAGTGTGTGTGAATCTGTAGAGTAGGGGCTCAGTGTGTGTGAATCTGCAGAGCAGGGTCTCAGTGTGTGTGAATCTGTAGAAAAGGGACAGTGTATGTGAATCTGTAGAATAGGGGCTCAGTGTGTGTGAATCTGCGGAGCAGGGCTCAGTGTGTGTGAATCTACAGAACAGGGTCTCAGTGTGTGTGAATCTGTAGAAAAGGGACACTGTATGTGAATCTGTAGAATAGGGGCTCAGTGTGTGAATCTGCAGAGCAGGGGCTCAGTGTGTGTGAATCTGCAGAACAGGGGTTCAGTGTGAGTGGATCTGTAGAACAGGGGCTCAATGTGTGTGAATCTGTGGAACGGGGGCTCAGTGTGTGTGAATCTGCAGAACAGGGTCTTAGTGTGTGTGAATCTGCAGAATAGGGGCTCAGTGTGGGTGAATCTGCAGAACAGGGGCTCAGTGTGTGTGAATCTGTAGAACAGGGGCTCAGTGTGTGTGAATCTGTAGAACATGGGCTCAGTGTGTGTGAATCTGTAGAACAGGGGCTCAGTGTGTGTGAATCTGCAGAAAAGGGACAGTGTATGTGAATCTGTAGAACAGGGGCTCAGTGAGATGAATCTGTAGAACAGGTGCTCAGTGTGTGTGAATCTGTAGAAATGGGACAGTGTATGTGAATCTGTAGAACAGGGGCTCAGTGTGTGTGAATCTGTAGAAAAGGGACAGTGTATGTGAATCTGTAGAACAGGGGCTCAGTGTGTGTGAATCTGCAGAGCAGGGGCTCAGTGTGTGTGAATCTGCAGAACAGGGGCTCAGTGTGTGTGAATCTGCAGAGCAGGGGCTCAGTGTGTGTGAATCTGCAGAACAGGGGCTCAGTGTGTGTGAATCTGCAGAGCAGGGGCTCAGTGTGTGTGAATCTGCAGAACAGGGTCTCATTGTGTGTGAATCTGTAGAAAAGGGACAGTGTATGTGAATCTGTAGAACAGGGGCTCAGTGTGTGTGAATCTGCAGAGCAGGGGCTCAGTGTGTGTGAATCTGCAGAACAGGGGCTCAGTGTGTGTGAATCTGCAGAGCAGGGGCTCAGTGTGTGTGAATCTGCAGAAAAGGGGCTCAGTGTGTGTGAATGAGCAGAGCAGGGGCTCAGTGTGTGTGAATCTGCAGAACAGGGTCTCAGTGTGTGTGAATCTGTAGAAAAGGGACAGTGTATGTGAATCTGTAGAGTAGGGGCTCAGTGTGTGTGAATCTGCAGAGCAGGGGCTCAATGTGTGTGAATCTGTAGAAAAGGGACAGTGTATGTGAATCTGCAGAACAGGGGCTCAGTGTGTGTGAATCTGTAGAAAAGGGACTCAGTGTATGTGAATCTGTAGAACAGGGGCTCAGTGTGTGTGAATCTGTAGAACAGGGACTCAGTGTGTGTGAATCTGTAGAAAAGGGTCTCAGTGTGTGTGAATCTGTAGAACAGGGACGCAGTGTGTGTGAATCTGTAGTACAGGGACTCAGTGTGTGTGAATCTGTAGAAAAGGGTCTCAGTGTGTGTGAATCTGTAGAAAAGGGACTTAGTGTGTGTGAATCTGTAGAAAAGGGACAGTGTATGTGAATCTGTAGAACAGGAGCGCAGTGTGTGTGTGAATCTATAGAAAAGGGACTCACTGTATGTGAATCTGTAGAACAGGGGCTCAGTGTGTGTGAATCTGTAGAAAAGGGACTCAGTGTATGTGAATCTGTAGAATAGGGGCTCAGTGTGTGTGAACCTGTAGAACAGGGACAGTGTATGTGAATCTGTAGAACAGGGGCTCAGTGTGTGTGAATCTGGAGAACAGGGACTCAGTGTGTGTGATTCTGTAGAAAAGGGACTCAGTGTGTGTGAATCTGTAGAACAGGGACTCAGTGTCTGTGAATCTGTAGAAAAGGGACTCAGTGTGTGTGAATCTGTAGAAAAGGGACAGTGTATGTGAATCTGTAGAACAGGGGCTCAGTGTGTGTGAATCTGTAGAAAAGGGACTCAGTGTATGTGAATCTGTAGAACAGGGGCTCAGTGTGTGTGAATCTGTAGAACAGGGACTCAGTGTGTGTGAATCTGTAGAAAAGGGTCTCAGTGTGTGTGAATCTGTAGAACAGGAACGCAGTGTGTGTGAATCTGTAGAACAGGGACTCAGTGTGTGTGAATCTGTAGAAAAGGGTCTCAGTGTGTGTGAATCTGTAGAAAAGGGACTCAGTGTGTGTGAATCTGTAGAAAAGGGACAGTGTATGTGAATCTGTAGAACAGGGGCTCAGTGTGTGTGAATCTGTAGAACAGGGGCTCAGTGTGTGTGAATCTGTAGAACAGGGACTCAGTGTGTGTGAATCTGTAGAAAAGGGACTCAGTGTATGTGAATCTGTAGAACAGGGGCTCAGTGTGTGTGAATCTGTAGAACAGGGGCTCAGTGTGTGTGAATCTGTAGAACAGGGACTCAGTGTGTGTGAATCTGTAGAAAAGGGACTCAGTGTATGTGAATCTGTAGAACAGGGACTCAGTGTGTGTGAATCTGTAGAACAGGGTCTCAGTGTGTGTGAATCTGCAGAAAAGGGACTCAGTGTATGTGAATCTGTAGAAAAGGGACAGTGTATGTGTATTTGCAGAACAGGGGTTCAGTGTGTGTGAATCTGTAGAAAAGGGACTCTGTGTATGTGAATCTGTAGAAAAGGGACAGTGTATGTGAATCTGTAGAACAGGGGCTCAGTGTGTGTGAATCTGTAGAAAAGGGACTCAGTGTATGTGAATCTGTAGAACAGGGGCTCAGTGTGTGTGAATCTGTAGAACAGGGGCAGTGTATGTGAATCTGTAGAACAGGGGCTCAGTGTGTGTGAATCTGTAGAAGAGGGACTCAGTGCATGGGAATCTGTAGAAAAGGGACAGTGTATGTGCATCTGTAGAACAGGGGCTCAGTGTGTGTGAATCTGTAGAAAAGGGACTCAGTGTATGTGAATCTGTAGAACAGGGGCTCAGTGTGTGTGAATCTGGAGAACAGGGACAGTGTATGTGAATCTGTAGGACAGGGGCTCAGTGTGTGTGAATCTGGAGAACAGGGACTCAGTGTGTGTGATTCTGTAGAAAAGGGACTCAGTGTGTATGAATCTGTAGAACAGGGACAGTGTATGTGAATCTGTAGAACAGGGGCTCAGTGTGTGTGCATCTGTAGAAAAGGGACTCAGTGTAAGTGAATCTGTAGTAAAGGGACACTGTATGTGAATCTGTAGAACAGG
This sequence comes from Heterodontus francisci, assembly GCF_036365525.1. Taxonomy (NCBI): domain Eukaryota; kingdom Metazoa; phylum Chordata; class Chondrichthyes; order Heterodontiformes; family Heterodontidae; genus Heterodontus; species Heterodontus francisci. The sequence goes on from NC_090373.1 coordinate 26,099,722, forward strand.
GGCTCAGTGTATGTGAATCTGTAGAACAGGGGCTCAGTGTGTGTGAATCTGTAGAACAGGGGCTCAGTGTGTGTGAATCTGTAGAACAGGGACTCAGTGTGTGTGAATCTGCAGAACAGGGACTCAGTGTGTGTGAATCTGCAGAAAAGTCACAGTGCATGTGAATCAGTAGAACAGGGGCTCAGTGTGTGTGAATCTGTAGAAAAGGGACTCAGTGTATGTGAATCTGTAGAACAGGGGCTCAGTGTATGTGAATCTGTAGAATAGGGGCTCAGTGTGTGTGAATCTGCAGAACAGGGTCTCAGTGTGTGTGAATCTGTAGAACAGGGGCTCAGTGTGTGTGAATCTGTAGAACAGGGGCTCAGTTTGTGTGAATCTGTAGAACAGGGGCTCAGTGTGTGTGAATCTGTAGAAAAGGGTCTCAGTGTGTGTGAATCTGTAGAAAAGGGACTCAGTGTGTGTGAATCTGTAGAAAAGGGACAGTGTATGTGAATCTGTAGAACAGGAGCGCAGTGTGTGTGAATCTGTAGAACAGGGACTCAGTGTGTGTGAATCTGTAGAAAAGGGACAGTGTATGTGAATCTGTAGAACAGGGGCTCAGTGTGTGTGAATCTGTAGAAAAGGGACTCAGTGTATGTGAATCTGTAGAACAGGGGCTCAGTGTGCGTGAATCTGTAGAACAGGGGCTCAGTGTATGTGAATCTGTAGAACAGGGACTCAGTGTGTGTGAATCTGTAGAAAAGGGACAGTGTATGTGAATCTGTAGAACAGGGACTCAGTGTGTGTGAATCTGTAGAATAGGGTCTCAGTGTGTGTGAATCTGCAGAAAAGGGACTCAGTGCATGTGAATCTGTAGAAAAGGGACAGTGTATGTGTATCTGCAGAACAGGGGCTCAGTGTGTGTGAATCTGTAGAAAAGGGACTCAGTGTATGTGAATCTGTAGAACAGGGGCTCAGTGTGTGTGAATCTGTAGAACAGGGGCAGTGTATGTGAATCTGTAGAACAGGGGCTCAGTGTGTGTGAATCTGTAGAAAAGGGACTCAGTGTATGTGAATCTGTAGAACAGGGGCTCAGTGTGTGTGAATCTGTAGAACAGGGACAGTGTATGTGAATCTGTAGAACAGGGGCTCAGTGTGTGTGAATCTGTAGAAGAGGGTCTCAGTGTATGTGAATCTGTAGAAAAGGGACCGTGTATGTGAATCTGTAGAACAGGGGCTCAGTGTGTGTGAATCTGTAGAAAAGGGACTCAGTGTATGTGAATCTGTAGAACAGGGGCTCAGTGTGTGTGAATCTGGAGAACAGGGACAGTGTATGTGAATCTGTCGGACAGGGGCTCAGTGTGTGTGAATCTGGAGAACAGGGACTCAGTGTGTGTGATTCTGTAGAAAAGGGACTCAGTGTGTGTGAATCTGTGGAACAGGGACAGTGTATGTGAATCTGTAGAACAGGGGCTCAGTGTGTGTGCATCTGTAGAAAAGGGACTCAGTGTATGTGAATCTGTAGAAAAGGGACACTCTATGTGAATCTGTAGAACAGGGGCTCAGTGTATGTGAATCTGTAGAACAGGGGCTCAGTGTGTGTGAATCTGTAGAACAGGGGCTCAGTGTGTGTGAATCTGTAGAACAGGGACTCAGTGTGTGTGAATCTGCAGAACAGGGACTCAGTGTGTGTGAATCTGTAGAAAAGTCACAGTGCATGTGAATCTGTAGAACAGGGGCTCAGTGTGTGTTAATCTGTAGAAAAGGGACTCAGTGTTTGTGAATCTGTAGAACAGGGGCTCAGTGTATGTGAATCTGTAGAACAGGGGCTCAGTGTATGTGAATCTGTAGAATAGGGGCTCAGTGTGTGTGAATCTGCAGGACAGGGTCTCAGTGTGTGTGAATCTGTAGAACAGGGGCTCAGTGTGTGTGAATCTGTAGAACAGGGGCTCAGTGTGTGTGAATCTGTAGAACAGGGGCTCAGTGTGATGAATCTGTAGAACAGGGGCTCAGTGTGTGTGAAACTGTAGAAAAGGGGCAGTGTATGTGAATATGTAGAACAGGGGCTCAGTGTGTGTGAATCTGTAGAAAAGTGACAGTGTCTGTGAATCTGTAGAACAGGGGCTCAGTGTGTGTGAATCTGTAGAAAAGGGACAGTGTATGTGAATATGTAGAACAGGGGCTCAGTGTGTGTGAATCTGTAGAAAAGGGACAGTGTATGTGAATCTGTAGAACAGGCGCTCAGTGTGTGTGAATCTGCAGAGCAGGGGCTCAGTGTGTGTGAATCTGCAGAACAGGGGCTCAGTGTGTGTGAATCTGTATAAAAGGGACACTGTATGTGAATCTGTAGAATAGGGGCTCAGTGTGTGAATCTGCAGAGCAGGGGCTCAGTGTGTGTGAATCTTCAGAACAGGGGTTCAGTGTGAGTGAATCTGTAGAACAGGGGCTCAATGTGTGTGAATCTGCAGAACAGGGTCTTAGTGTGTGTGAATCTGCAGAATAGGGGCTCAGAGTGGGTGAATCTGCAGAACAGGGGCTCAGTGTTTGTGAATCTGCAGAACAGGGGCTCAGTGTGTGTGAATCTGTAGAACAGGGGCTCAGTGTGTGTGAATCTGCAGAAAAGGGACAGTGTATGTGAATCTGTAGAACAGGGGCTCAGTGTGATGAATCTGTAGAACAGGGGCTCAGTGTGTGTGAATCTGTAGAAAAGGGACAGTGCATGTGAATCTGTAGAACAGGGGCTCAGTGTGTGTGAATCTGTAGAAAAGGGACAGTTTATGTGAATCTGTAGAACAGGGGCTCAGTGTGTGTGAATCTGCAGAGCAGGGGCTCAGTGTGTGTGATTCTGCAGAACAGGGGCTCAGTGTGTGTGAATCTGCAGAGCAGGGGCTCAGTGTGTGTGAATCTGCAGAACAGGGGCTCAGTGTGTGTGAATCTGCAGAGCAGGGGCTCAGTGTGTGTGAATCTGCAGAACAGGGTGTCAGTGTGTGTGAATCTGTAGAAAAGGGACAGTGTATGTGAATCTGTAGAACAGGGACGCAGTGTGTGTGAATCTGTAGAAAAGGGACTCAGTGTATGTGAATCTGTAGAACAGGGGCTCAGTGTATGTGAATCTGTAGAATAGGGGCTCAGTGTGTGTGAATCTGTAGAACAGGGGCTCAGTGTGTGTGAATCTGTAGAACAGGGGCTCAGTGTGTGTGAATCTGTAGAACAGGGGCTCAGTGTGATGAATCTGTAGAACAGGGGCTCAGTGTGTGTGAATCTGTAGAAAAGGGACTCAGTGTATGTGAATCTGTAGAACAGGGGCTCAGTGTATGTGAACCTGTAGAATAGGGGCTCAGTGTGTGTGAATCTGCAGAACAGGGTCTCAGTGTGTGTGAATCTGTAGAACAGGGGCTCAGTGTGTGTGAATCTGTAGAACAGGGGCTCAGTTTGTGTGAATCTGTAGAACAGGGGCTCAGTGTGTGTGAATCTGTAGAAAAGGGTCTCAGTGTGTGTGAATCTGTAGAAAAGGGACTCAGTGTGTGTGAATCTGTAGAAAAGGGACAGTGTATGTGAATCTGTAGAACAGGAGCGCAGTGTGTGTGAATCTGTAGAACAGGGTGTCAGTGTGTGTGAATCTGTAGAAAAGGGACTCAGTGTATGTGAATCTGTAGAACAGGGGCTCAGTGTGTGTGAATCTGTAGAACAGGGGCTCAGTGTGTGTGAATCTGTAGAACAGGGACTCAGTGTGTGTGAATCTGTAGAAAAGGGACAGTGTATGTGAATCTGTAGAACAGGGACTCAGTGTGTGTGAATCTGTAGAACAGGGTCTCAGTGTGTGTGAATCTGCAGAAAAGGGACTCAGTGTATGTGAATCTGTAGAAAAGGGACAGTGTATGTGTATCTGCAGAACAGGGGCTCAGTGTGTGTGAATCTGTAGAAAAGGGACTTTTGTATGTGAATCTGTAGAAAAGGGACAGTGTATGTGAATCTGTAGAACAGGGGCTCAGTGTGTGTGAATCTGTAGAAAAGGGACTCAGTGTGTGTGAATCTGTAGAACAGGGGCTCAGTGTGTGTGAATCTGTAGAACAGGGACAGTGTATGTGAATCTGTAGAACAGGGGCTCAGTGTGTGTGAATCTGTAGAAGAGGGTCTCAGTGTATGTGAATCTGTAGAAAAGGGACCGTGTATGTGAATCTGTAGAACAGGGGCTCAGTGTGTGTGAATCTGTAGAAAAGGGACTCAGTGTATGTGAATCTGTAGAACAGGGGCTCAGTGTGTGTGAATCTGGAGAACAGGGACAGTGTATGTGAATCTGTCGGACAGGGGCTCAGTGTGTGTGAATCTGGAGAACAGGGACTCAGTGTGTGTGATTCTGTAGAAAAGGGACTCAGTGTGTGTGAATCTGTAGAACAGGGACAGTGTATGTGAATCTGTAGAACAGGGGCTCAGTGTGTGTGCATCTGTAGAAAAGGGACTCAGTGTATGTGAATCTGTAGAAAAGGGACACTGTATGTGAATCTGTAGAACAGGGGCTCAGTGTATGTGAATCTGTAGAACAGGGGCTCAGTGTGTGTGAATCTGTAGAACAGGGGCTCAGTGTGTGTGAATCTTTAGAACAGGGATTCAGTGTGTGTGAATCTGCAGAACAGGGACTCAGTGTGTGTGAATCTGTAGAAAAGTCACAGTGCATGTGAATCTGTAGAACAGGGGCTCAGTGTGTGTGAATCTGTAGAAAAGGGACTCAGTGTTTGTGAATCTGTAGAACAGGGGCTCAGTGTGTGTGAATCTGTAGAAAAGGGACTCAGTGTATGTGAATCTGTAGAACAGGGGCTCAGTGTGTGTGAATCTGTAGAACAGGGGCTCAGTGTGTGTGAATCTGTAGAACAGGGACTCAGTGTGTGTGAATCTGTAGAAAAGGGACAGTGTATGTGAATCTGTAGAACAGGGACTCAGTGTGTGTGAATCTGTAGAACAGGGTCTCAGTGTGTGTGAATCTGCAGAAAAGGGACTCAGTGTATGTGAATCTGTAGAAAAGGGACAGTGTATGTGTATCTGCAGAACAGGGGCTCAGTGTGTGTGAATCTGTAGAAAAGGGACAGTGTATGTGAATCTGTAGAACAGGGACGCAGTGTGTGTGAATCTGTAGAAAAGGGACTCAGTGTATGTGAATCTGTAGAACAGGGGCTCAGTGTATGTGAATCTGTAGAATAGGGGCTCAGTGTGTGTGAATCTGTAGAACAGGGGCTCAGTGTGTGTGAATCTGTAGAACAGGGGCTCAGTGTGTGTGAATCTGTAGAACAGGGGCTCAGTGTGATGAATCTGTAGAACAGGGGCTCACTGTGTGTGAATCTGTAGAAAAGGGACTCAGTGTATGTGAATCTGTAGAACAGGGGCTCAGTGTATGTGAACCTGTAGAATAGGGGCTCAGTGTGTGTGAATCTGCAGAACAGGGTCTCAGTGTGTGTGAATCTGTAGAACAGGGGCTCAGTGTGTGTGAATCTGTAGAACAGGGGCTCAGTTTGTGTGAATCTGTAGAACAGGGGCTCAGTGTGTGTGAATCTGTAGAAAAGGGTCTCAGTGTGTGTGAATCTGTAGAAAAGGGACTCAGTGTGTGTGAATCTGTAGAAAAGGGACAGTGTATGTGAATCTGTAGAACAGGAGCGCAGTGTGTGTGAATCTGTAGAACAGGGACTCAGTGTGTGTGAATCTGTAGAAAAGGGACAGTGTATGTGAATCTGTAGAACAGGGGCTCAGTGTGTGTGAATCTGTAGAAAAGGGACTCAGTGCATGTGAATCTGTAGAACAGGGGCTCAGTGTGTGTGAATCTGTAGAACAGGGGCTCAGTGTGTGTGAATCTGTAGAACAGGGACTCAGTGTGTGTGAATCTGTAGAAAAGGGACAGTGTATGTGAATCTGTAGAACAGGGACTCAGTGTGTGTGAATCTGTAGAACAGGGTCTCAGTGTGTGTGAATCTGCAGAAAAGGGACTCAGTGTATGTGAATCTGTAGAAAAGGGACAGTGTATGTGTATCTGCAGAACAGGGGCTCAGTGTGTGTGAATCTGTAGAAAAGGGACTTTTGTATGTGAATCTGTAGAAAAGGGACAGTGTATGTGAATCTGTAGAACAGGGGCTCAGTGTGTGTGAATCTGTAGAAAAGGGACTCAGTGTGTGTGAATCTGTAGAACAGGGGCTCAGTGTGTGTGAATCTGTAGAACAGGGACAGTGTATGTGAATCTGTAGAACAGGGGCTCAGTGTGTGTGAATCTGTAGAAGAGGGTCTCAGTGTATGTGAATCTGTAGAAAAGGGACCGTGTATGTGAATCTGTAGAACAGGGCCTCAGTGTGTGTGAATCTGTAGAAAAGGGACTCAGTGTATGTGAATCTGTAGAACAGGGGCTCAGTGTGTGTGAATCTGGAGAACAGGGACAGTGTATGTGAATCTGTCGGACAGGGGCTCAGTGTGTGTGAATCTGGAGAACAGGGACTCAGTGTGTGTGATTCTGTAGAAAAGGGACTCAGTGTGTGTGAATCTGTAGAACAGGGACAGTGTATGTGAATCTGTAGAACAGGGGCTCAGTGTGTGTGCATCTGTAGAAAAGGGACTCAGTGTATGTGAATCTGTAGAAAAGGGACACTGTATGTGAATCTGTAGAACAGGGGCTCAGTGTATGTGAATCTGTAGAACAGGGGCTCAGTGTGTGTGAATCTGTAGAACAGGGGCTCAGTGTGTGTGAATCTGTAGAACAGGGGCTCAGTGTGATGAATCTGTAGAACAGGGGCTCAGTGTGTGTGAATCTGTAGAAAAGGGACTCAGTGTATGTGAATCTGTAGAACAGGGGCTCAGTGTATGTGAACCTGTAGAATAGGGGCTCAGTGTGTGTGAATCTGCAGAACAGGGTCTCAGTGTCTGTGAATCTGTAGAACAGGGGCTCAGTGTGTGTGAATCTGTAGAACAGGGGCTCAGTTTGTGTGAATCTGTAGAACAGGGGCTCAGTGTGTGTGAATCTGTAGAAAAGGGTCTCAGTGTGTGTGAATCTGTAGAAAAGGGACTCAGTGTGTGTGAATCTGTAGAAAAGGGACAGTGTATGTGAATCTGTAGAACAGGAGCGCAGTGTGTGTGAATCTGTAGAACAGGGACTCAGTGTGTGTGAATCTGTAGAAAAGGGACAGTGTATGTGAATCTGTAGAACAGGGGCTCAGTGTGTGTGAATCTGTAGAAAAGGGACTCAGTGTATGTGAATCTGTAGAACAGGGGCTCAGTGTGTGTGAATCTGTAGAACAGGGGCTCAGTGTGTGTGAATCTGTAGAACAGGGACTCAGTGTGTGTGAATCTGTAGAAAAGGGACAGTGTATGTGAATCTGTAGAACAGGGACTCAGTGTGTGTGAATCTGTAGAACAGGGGCTCAGTGTGTGTGAATCTGTAGAAAAGGGACTCAGTGTATGTGAATCTGTAGAACAGGGGCTCAGTGTGTGTGAATCTGGAGAACAGGGACAGTGTATGTGAATCTGTCGGACAGGGGCTCAGTGTGTGTGAATCTGGAGAACAGGGACTCAGTGTGTGTGATTCTGTAGAAAAGGGACTCAGTGTGTGTGAATCTGTAGAACAGGGACAGTGTATGTGAATCTGTAGAACAGGGGCTCAGTGTGTGTGCATCTGTAGAAAAGGGACTCAGTGTATGTGAATCTGTAGAAAAGGGACACTGTATGTGAATCTGTAGAACAGGGGCTCAGTGTATGTGAATCTGTAGAACAGGGACTCAGTGTGTGTGAATCTGTAGAACAGGGGCTCAGTGTGTGTGAATCTTTAGAACAGGGATTCAGTGTGTGTGAATCTGCAGAACAGGGACTCAGTGTGTGTGAATCTGTAGAAAAGTCACAGTGCATGTGAATCTGTAGAACAGGGGCTCAGTGTGTGTGAATCTGTAGAAAAGGGACTCAGTGTTTGTGAATCTGTAGAACAGGGGCTCAGTGTGTGTGAATCTGTAGAAAAGGGACTCAGTGTATGTGAATCTGTAGAACAGGGGCTCAGTGTGTGTGAATCTGTAGAACAGGGGCTCAGTGTGTGTGAATCTGTAGAACAGGGACTCAGTGTGTGTGAATCTGTAGAAAAGGGACTGTGTATGTGAATCTGTAGAACAGGGACTCAGTGTGTGTGAAACTGTAGAACAGGGTCTCAGTGTGTGTGAATCTGCAGAAAAGGGACTCAGTGTATGTGAATCTGTAGAAAAGGGACAGTGTATGTGTATCTGCAGAACAGGGGCTCAGTGTGTGTGAATCTGTAGAAAAGGGACTTTTGTATGTGAATCTGTAGAAAAGGGACAGTGTATGTGAATCTGTAGAACAGGGGCTCAGTGTGTGTGAATCTGTAGAAAAGGGACTCAGTGTATGTGAATCTGTAGAACAGGGGCTCAGTGTGTGTGAATCTGTAGAACAGGGACAGTGTATGTGAATCTGTAGAACAGGGGCTCAGTGTGTGTGAATCTGTAGAAGAGGGTCTCAGTGTATGTGAATCTGTAGAAAAGGGACCGTGTATGTGAATCTGTAGAACAGGGGCTCAGTGTGTGTGAATCTGTAGAAAAGGGACTCAGTGTATGTGAATCTGTAGAACAGGGGCTCAGTGTGTGTGAATCTGGAGAACAGGGACAGTGTATGTGAATCTGTCGGACAGGGGCTCAGTGTGTGTGAATCTGGAGAACAGGGACTCAGTGTGTGTGATTCTGTAGAAAAGGGACTCAGTGTGTGTGAATCTGTGGAACAGGGACAGTGTATGTGAATCTGTAGAACAGGGGCTCAGTGTGTGTGCATCTGTAGAAAAGGGACTCAGTGTATGTGAATCTGTAGAAAAGGGACACTCTATGTGAATCTGTAGAACAGGGGCTCAGTGTATGTGAATCTGTAGAACAGGGGCTCAGTGTGTGTGAATCTGTAGAACAGGGGCTCAGTGTGTGTGAATCTGTAGAACAGGGACTCAGTGTGTGTGAATCTGCAGAACAGGGACTCAGTGTGTGTGAATCTGTAGAAAAGTCACAGTGCATGTGAATCTGTAGAACAGGGGCTCAGTGTGTGTGAATCTGTAGAAAAGGGACTCAGTGTTTGTGAATCTGTAGAACAGGGGCTCAGTGTATGTAAATCTGTAGAACAGGGGCTCAGTGTATGTGAATCTGTAGAATAGGGGCTCAGTGTGTGTGAATCTGCAGGACAGGGTCTCAGTGTGTGTGAAACTGTAGAACAGGGGCTCAGTGTGTGTGAATCTGTAGAACAGGGGCTCAGTGTGTGTGAATCTGTAGAACAGGGGCTCAGTGTGATGAATCTGTAGAACAGGGGCTCAGTGTGTGTGAAACTGTAGAAAAGGGGCAGTGTATGTGAATATGTAGAACAGGGGCTCAGTGTGAGTGAATCTGTAGAAAAGGGACAGTGTCTGTGAATCTGTAGAACAGGGGCTCAGTGTGTGTGAATCTGTAGAAAAGGGACAGTGTATGTGAATATGTAGAACAGGGGCTCAGTGTGTGTGAATCTGTAGAAAAGGGACAGTGTATGTGAATCTGTAGAACAGGCGCTCAGTGTGTGTGAATCTGCAGAGCAGGGGCTCAGTGTGTGTGAATCTGCAGAACAGGGGCTCAGTGTGTGTGAATCTGCAGAGCAGGGGCTCAGTGTGTGTGAATCTGCAGAACAGGGTCTCAGTGTGTGTGAATCTGTAGAAAAGGGACAGTGTATGTGAATCTGTAGAGTAGGGGCTCAGTGTGTGTGAATCTGCAGAGCAGGGTCTCAGTGTGTGTGAATCTGTAGAAAAGGGACAGTGTATGTGAATCTGTAGAATAGGGGCTCAGTGTGTGTGAATCTGCAGAGCAGGGCTCAGTGTGTGTGTATCTGCAGAACAGGGTCTCAGTGTGTGTGAATCTGTATAAAAGGGACACTGTATGTGAATCTGTAGAATAGGGGCTCAGTGTGTGAATCTGCAGAGCAGGGGCTCAGTGTGTGTGAATCTGCAGAACAGGGGTTCAGTGTGAGTGAATCTGTAGAACAGGGGCTCAATGTGTGTGAATCTGTGGAACAGGGGCTCAGTGTGTGTGAATCTGCAGAACAGGGTCTTAGTGTGTGTGAATCTGCAGAATAGGGGCTCAGTGTGGGTGAATCTGCAGAACAGGGGCTCAGTGTGTGTGAATCTGCAGAACAGGGGCTCAGTAAGTGTGAATCTGTAGAACAGGGGCTCAGTGTGTGTGAATCTGCAGAAAAGGGACAGTGTATGTGAATCTGTAGAACAGGGGCTCAGTGTGATGAATCTGTAGAACAGGGGCTCAGTGTGTGTGAATCTGTAGAAAAGGGACAGTGCATGTGAATCTGTAGAACAGGGGCTCAGTGTGTGTGAATCTGTAGAAAAGGGACAGTTTATGTGAATCTGTAGAACAGGGGCTCAGTGTGTGTGAATCTGCAGAGCAGGGGCTCAGTGTGTGTGATTCTGCAGAACAGGGGCTCAGTGTGTGTGAATCTGCAGAGCAGGGGCTCAGTGTGTGTGAATCTGCAGAACAGGGGCTCAGTGTGTGTGAATCTGCAGAGCAGGGGCTCAGTGTGTGTGAATCTGCAGAACAGGGTGTCAGTGTGTGTGAATCTGTAGAAAAGGGACAGTGTATGTGAATCTGTAGAACAGGGACGCAGTGTGTGTGAATCTGTAGAAAAGGGACTCAGTGTATGTGAATCTGTAGAACAGGGGCTCAGTGTATGTGAATCTGTAGAATAGGGGCTCAGTGTGTGTGAATCTGTAGAACAGGGGCTCAGTGTGTGTGAATCTGTAGAACAGGGGCTCAGTGTGTGTGAATCTGTAGAACAGGGGCTCAGTGTGATGAATCTGTAGAACAGGGGCTCAGTGTGTGTGAATCTGTAGAAAAGGGACTCAGTGTATGTGAATCTGTAGAACAGGGGCTCAGTGTATGTGAACCTGTAGAATAGGGGCTCAGTGTGTGTGAATCTGCAGAACAGGGTCTCAGTGTGTGTGAATCTGTAGAACAGGGGCTCAGTGTGTGTGAATCTGTAGAACAGGGGCTCAGTTTGTGTGAATCTGTAGAACAGGGGCTCAGTGTGTGTGAATCTGTAGAAAAGGGTCTCAGTGTGTGTGAATCTGTAGAAAAGGGACTCAGTGTGTGTGAATCTGTAGAAAAGGGACAGTGTATGTGAATCTGTAGAACAGGAGCGCAGTGTGTGTGAATCTGTAGAACAGGGACAGTGTATGTGAATCTGTAGAATAGGGGCTCAGTGTGTGTGAATCTGCAGAGCCGGGCTCAGTGTGTGTGTGTCTGCAGAACAGGGTCTCAGTGTGTGTGAATCTGTATAAAAGGGACACTGTATGTGAATCTGTAGAATAGGGGCTCAGTGTGTGAATCTGCAGAGCAGGGGCTCAGTGTGTGTGAATCTGCAGAACAGGGGTTCAGTGTGAGTGAATCTGTAGAACAGGGGCTCAATGTGTGTGAATCTGTGGAACAGGGGCTCAGTGTGTGTGAATCTGCAGAACAGGGTCTTAGTGTGTGTGAATCTGCAGAATAGGGGCTCAGTGTGGGTGAATCTGCAGAACAGGGGCTCAGTGTGTGTGAATCTGCAGAACAGGGGCTCAGTGTGTGTGAATCTGTAGAACAGGGGCTCAGTGTGTGTGAATCTGCAGAAAAGGGACAGTGTATGTGAATCTGTAGAACAGGGGCTCAGTGTGATGAATCTGTAGAACAGGGGCTCAGTGTGTGTGAATCTGTAGAAAAGGGACAGTGCATGTGAATCTGTAGAACAGGGGCTCAGTGTGTGTGAATCTGTAGAAAAGGGACAGTTTATGTGAATCTGTAGAACAGGGGCTCAGTGTGTGTGAATCTGCAGAGCAGGGGCTCAGTGTGTGTGATTCTGCAGAACTGGGGCTCAGTGTGTGTGAATCTGCAGAGCAGGGGCTCAGTGTGTGTGAATCTGCAGAACAGGGGCTCAGTGTGTGTGAATCTGCAGAGCAGGGGCTCAGTGTGTGTGAATCTGCAGAACAGGGTGTCAGTGTGTGTGAATCTGTAGAAAAGGGACAGTGTATGTGAATCTGTAGAACAGGGACGCAGTGTGTGTGAATCTGTAGAAAAGGGACTCAGTGTATGTGAATCTGTAGAACAGGGGCTCAGTGTATGTGAATCTGTAGAATAGGGGCTCAGTGTGTGTGAATCTGTAGAACAGGGGCTCAGTGTGTGTGAATCTGTAGAACAGGGGCTCAGTGTGTGTGAATCTGTAGAACAGGGGCTCAGTGTGATGAATCTGTAGAACAGGGGCTCAGTGTGTGTGAATCTGTAGAAAAGGGACTCAGTGTATGTGAATCTGTAGAACAGGGGCTCAGTGTATGTGAACCTGTAGAATAGGGGCTCAGTGTGTGTGAATCTGCAGAACAGGGTCTCAGTGTGTGTGAATCTGTAGAACAGGGGCTCAGTGTGTGTGAATCTGTAGAACAGGGGCTCAGTTTGTGTGAATCTGTGGAACAGGGGCTCAGTGTGTGTGAATCTGTAGAAAAGGGTCTCAGTGTGTGTGAATCTGTAGAAAAGGGACTCAGTGTGTGTGAATCTGTAGAAAAGGGACAGTGTATGTGAATCTGTAGAACAGGAGCGCAGTGTGTGTGAATCTGTAGAACAGGGACTCAGTGTGTGTGAATCTGTAGAAAAGGGACAGTGTATGTGAATCTGTAGAACAGGGGCTCAGTGTGTGTGAATCTGTAGAAAAGGGACTCAGTGTATGTGAATCTGTAGAACAGGGGCTCAGTGTGTGTGAATCTGTAGAACAGGGGCTCAGTGTGTGTGAATCTGTAGAACAGGGACTCAGTGTGTGTGAATCTGTAGAAAAGGGACAGTGTATGTGAATCTGTAGAACAGGGACTCAGTGTGTGTGAATCTGTAGAACAGGGTCTCAGTGTGTGTGAATCTGCAGAAAAGGGACTCAGTGTATGTGAATCTGTAGAAAAGGGACAGTGTATGTGTATCTGCAGAACAGGGGCTCAGTGTGTGTGAATCTGTAGAAAAGGGACTTTTGTATGTGAATCTGTAGAAAAGGGACAGTGTATGTGAATCTGTAGAACAGGGGCTCAGTGTGTGTGAATCTGTAGAAAAGGGACTCAGTGTGTGTGAATCTGTAGAACAGGGGCTCAGTGTGTGTGAATCTGTAGAACAGGGACAGTGTATGTGAATCTGTAGAACAGGGGCTCAGTGTGTGTGAATCTGTAGAAGAGGGTCTCAGTGTATGTGAATCTGTAGAAAAGGGACCGTGTATGTGAATCTGTAGAACAGGGGCTCAGTGTGTGTGAATCTGTAGAAAAGGGACTCAGTGTATGTGAATCTGTAGAACAGGGGCTCAGTGTGTGTGAATCTGGAGAACAGGGACAGTGTATGTGAATCTGTCGGACAGGGGCTCAGTGTGTGTGAATCTGGAGAACAGGGACTCAGTGTGTGTGATTCTGTAGAAAAGGGACTCAGTGTGTGTGAATCTGTAGAACAGGGACAGTGCATGTGAATCTGTAGAACAGGGGCTCAGTGTGTGTGCATCTGTAGAAAAGGGACTCAGTGTATGTGAATCTGTAGAAAAGGGACACTGTATGTGAATCTGTAGAACAGGGGCTCAGTGTATGTGAATCTGTAGAACAGGGGCTCAGTGTGTGTGAATCTGTAGAACAGGGGCTCAGTGTGTGTGAATCTTTAGAACAGGGACTCAGTGTGTGTGAATCTGCAGAACAGGGACTCAGTGTGTGTGAATCTGTAGAAAAGTCACAGTGCATGTGAATCTGTAGAACAGGGGCTCAGTGTGTGTGAATCTGTAGAAAAGGGACTCAGTGTTTGTGAATCTGTAGAACAGGGGCTCAGTGTATGTGATTCTGTAGAACAGGGGCTCAGTGTATGTGAATCTGTAGAATAGGGGCTCAGTGTGTGTGAATCTGCAGGACAGGGTCTCAGTGTGTGTGAATCTGTAGAACAGGGGCTCAGTGTGTGTGAATCTGTAGAACAGGGGCTCAGTGTGTGTGAATCTGTAGAACAGGGGCTCAGTGTGATGAATCTGTAGAACAGGGGCTCAGTGTGTGTGAAACTGTAGAAAAAAGGCAGTGTATGTGAATATGTAGAACAGGGGCTCAGTGTGTGTGAATCTGTAGAAAAGGGACAGTGTATGTGAATCTGTAGAACAGGGGCTCAGTGTGTGTGAATCTGTAGAAAAGGGACAGTGTATGTGAATATGTAGAACAGGGGCTCAGTGTGTGTGAATCTGTAGAAAAGGGACAGTGTATGTGAATCTGTAGAACAGGCGCTCAGTGTGTGTGAATCTGCAGAGCAGGGGCTCAGTGTGTGTGAATCTGCAGAACAGGGGCTCAGTGTGTGTGAATCTGCAGAGCAGGGGCTCAGTGTGTGTGAATCTGCAGAACAGGGTCTCAGTGTGTGTGAAGCTGTAGAAAAGGGACAGTGTATGTGAATCTGTAGAGTAGGGGCTCAGTGTGTGTGAATCTGCAGAGCAGGGTCTCAGTGTGTGTGAATTTGTAGAAAGGGGACAGTGTATGTGAATCTGTAGAATAGGGGCTCAGTGTGTGTGAATCTGCAGAGCAGGGCTCAGTGTGTGTGAATCTGCAGAACAGGGTCTCAGTGTGTGTGAATCTGTATAAAAGGGACACTGTATGTGAATCTGTAGAATAGGGGCTCAGTGTGTGAATCTGCAGAACAGGGGTTCAGTGTGAGTGAATCTGTAGAACAGGGGCTCAATGTGTGTGAATCTGTGGAACAGGGGCTCAGTGTGTGTGAATCTGCAGAACAGGGTCTTAGTGTGTGTGAATCTGCAGAATAGGGGCTCAGTGTGGGTGAATCTGCAGAACAGGGGCTCAGTGTGTGTGAATCTGCAGAACAGGGGCTCAGTGTGTGTGAATCTGTAGAACAGGGGCTCAGTGTGTGTGAATCTGCAGAAAAGGGACAGTGTATGTGAATCTGTAGAACAGGGGCTCAGTGTGATGAATCTGTAGAACAGGGGCTCAGTGTGTGTGAATCTGTAGAAAAGGGACAGTGCATGTGAATCTGTAGAACAGGGGCTCAGTGTGTGTGAATCTGTAGAAAAGGGACAGTTTATGTGAATCTGTAGAACAGGGGCTCAGTGTGTGTGAATCTGCAGAGCAGGGGCTCAGTGTGTGTGATTCTGCAGAACAGGGGCTCAGTGTGTGTGAATCTGCAGAGCAGGGGCTCAGTGTGTGTGAATCTGCAGAACAGGGGCTCAGTGTGTGTGAATCTGCAGAGCAGGGGCTCAGTGTGTGTGAATCTGCAGAACAGGGTGTCAGTGTGTGTGAATCTGTAGAAAAGGGACAGTGTATGTGAATCTGTAGAACAGGGACGCAGTGTGTGTGAATCTGTAGAAAAGGGACTCAGTGTATGTGAATCTGTAGAACAGGGGCTCAGTGTATGTGAATCTGTAGAATAGGGGCTCAGTGTTTGTGAATCTGTAGAACAGGGGCTCAGTGTGTGTGAATCTGTAGAACAGGGGCTCAGTGTGTGTGAATCTGTAGAACAGGGGCTCAGTGTGATGAATCTGTAGAACAGGGGCTCAGTGTGTGTGAATCTGTAGAAAAGGGACTCAGTGTATGTGAATCTGTAGAACAGGGGCTCAGTGTATGTGAACCTGTAGAATAGGGGCTCAGTGTGTGTGAATCTGCAGAACAGGGTCTCAGTGTGTGTGAATCTGTAGAACAGGGGCTCAGTGTGTGTGAATCTGTAGAACAGGGGCTCAGTTTGTGTGAATCTGTAGAACAGGGGCTCAGTGTGTGTGAATCTGTAGAAAAGGGTCTCAGTGTGTGTGAATCTGTAGAAAAGGGACTCAGTGTGTGTGAATCTGTAGAAAAGGGACAGTGTATGTGAATCTGTAGAACAGGAGCGCAGTGTGTGTGAATCTGTAGAACAGGGACAGTGTATGTGAATCTGTAGAATAGGGGCTCAGTGTGTGTGAATCTGCAGAACAGGGTCTCAGTGTGTGTGAATCTGTATAAAAGGGACACTGTATGTGAATCTGTAGAATAGGGGCTCAGTGTGTGAATCTGCAGAGCAGGGGCTCAGTGTGTGTGAATCTGCAGAACAGGGGTTCAGTGTGAGTGAATCTGTAGAACAGGGGCTCAATGTGTGTGAATCTGTGGAACAGGGGCTCAGTGTGTGTGAATCTGCAGAACAGGGTCTTAGTGTGTGTGAATCTGCAGAATAGGGGCTCAGTGTGGGTGAATCTGCAGAACAGGGGCTCAGTGTGTGTGAATCTGCAGAACAGGGGCTCAGTGTGTGTGAATCTGTAGAACAGGGGCTCAGTGTGTGTGAATCTGCAGAAAAGGGACAGTGTATGTGAATCTGTAGAACAGGGGCTCAGTGTGATGAATCTGTAGAACAGGGGCTCAGTGTGTGTGAATCTGTAGAAAAGGGACAGTGCATGTGAATCTGTAGAACAGGGGCTCAGTGTGTGTGAATCTGTAGAAAAGGGACAGTTTATGTGAATCTGTAGAACAGGGGCTCAGTGTGTGTGAATCTGCAGAGCAGGGGCTCAGTGTGTGTGATTCTGCAGAACAGGGGCTCAGTGTGTGTGAATCTGCAGAGCAGGGGCTCAGTGTGTGTGAATCTGCAGAACAGGGGCTCAGTGTGTGTGAATCTGCAGAGCAGGGGCTCAGTGTGTGTGAATCTGCAGAACAGGGTGTCAGTGTGTGTGAATCTGTAGAAAAGGGACAGTGTATGTGAATCTGTAGAACAGGGACGCAGTGTGTGTGAATCTGTAGAAAAGGGACTCAGTGTATGTGAATCTGTAGAACAGGGGCTCAGTGTATGTGAATCTGTAGAATAGGGGCTCAGTGTGTGTGAATCTGTAGAACAGGGGCTCAGTGTGTGTGAATCTGTAGAACAGGGGCTCAGTGTGTGTGAATCTGTAGAACAGGGGCTCAGTGTGATGAATCTGTAGAACAGGGGCTCAGTGTGTGTGAATCTGTAGAAAAGGGACTCAGTGTATGTGAATCTGTAGAACAGGGGCTCAGTGTATGTGAACCTGTAGAATAGGGGCTCAGTGTGTGTGAATCTGCAGAACAGGGTCTCAGTGTGTGTGAATCTGTAGAACAGGGGCTCAGTGTGTGTGAATCTGTAGAACAGGGGCTCAGTTTGTGTGAATCTGTGGAACAGGGGCTCAGTGTGTGTGAATCTGTAGAAAAGGGTCTCAGTGTGTGTGAATCTGTAGAAAAGGGACTCAGTGTGTGTGAATCTGTAGAAAAGGGACAGTGTATGTGAATCTGTAGAACAGGAGCGCAGTGTGTGTGAATCTGTAGAACAGGGACTCAGTGTGTGTGAATCTGTAGAAAAGGGACAGTGTATGTGAATCTGTAGAACAGGGGCTCAGTGTGTGTGAATCTGTAGAAAAGGGACTCAGTGTATGTGAATCTGTAGAACAGGGGCTCAGTGTGTGTGAATCTGTAGAACAGGGGCTCAGTGTGTGTGAATCTGTAGAACAGGGACTCAGTGTGTGTGAATCTGTAGAAAAGGGACAGTGTATGTGAATCTGTAGAACAGGGACTCAGTGTGTGTGAATCTGTAGAACAGGGTCTCAGTGTGTGTGAATCTGCAGAAAAGGGACTCAGTGTATGTGAATCTGTAGAAAAGGGACAGTGTATGTGTATCTGCAGAACAGGGGCTCAGTGTGTGTGAATCTGTAGAAAAGGGACTTTTGTATGTGAATCTGTAGAAAAGGGACAGTGTATGTGAATCTGTAGAACAGGGGCTCAGTGTGTGTGAATCTGTAGAAAAGGGACTCAGTGTGTGTGAATCTGTAGAACAGGGGCTCAGTGTGTGTGAATCTGTAGAACAGGGACAGTGTATGTGAATCTGTAGAACAGGGGCTCAGTGTGTGTGAATCTGTAGAAGAGGGTCTCAGTGTATGTGAATCTGTAGAAAAGGGACCGTGTATGTGAATCTGTAGAACAGGGGCTCAGTGTGTGTGAATCTGTAGAAAAGGGACTCAGTGTATGTGAATCTGTAGAACAGGGGCTCAGTGTGTGTGAATCTGGAGAACAGGGACAGTGTATGTGAATCTGTCGGACAGGGGCTCAGTGTGTGTGAATCTGGAGAACAGGGACTCAGTGTGTGTGATTCTGTAGAAAAGGGACTCAGTGTGTGTGAATCTGTAGAACAGGGACAGTGCATGTGAATCTGTAGAACAGGGGCTCAGTGTGTGTGCATCTGTAGAAAAGGGACTCAGTGTATGTGAATCTGTAGAAAAGGGACACTGTATGTGAATCTGTAGAACAGGGGCTCAGTGTATGTGAATCTGTAGAACAGGGGCTCAGTGTGTGTGAATCTGTAGAACAGGGGCTCAGTGTGTGTGAATCTTTAGAACAGGGACTCAGTGTGTGTGAATCTGCAGAACAGGGACTCAGTGTGTGTGAATCTGTAGAAAAGTCACAGTGCATGTGAATCTGTAGAACAGGGGCTCAGTGTGTGTGAATCTGTAGAAAAGGGACTCAGTGTTTGTGAATCTGTAGAACAGGGGCTCAGTGTATGTGATTCTGTAGAACAGGGGCTCAGTGTATGTGAATCTGTAGAATAGGGGCTCAGTGTGTGTGAATCTGCAGGACAGGGTCTCAGTGTGTGTGAATCTGTAGAACAGGGGCTCAGTGTGTGTGAATCTGTAGAACAGGGGCTCAGTGTGTGTGAATCTGTAGAACAGGGGCTCAGTGTGATGAATCTGTAGAACAGGGGCTCAGTGTGTGTGAAACTGTAGAAAAAAGGCAGTGTATGTGAATATGTAGAACAGGGGCTCAGTGTGTGTGAATCTGTAGAAAAGGGACAGTGTATGTGAATCTGTAGAACAGGGGCTCAGTGTGTGTGAATCTGTAGAAAAGGGACAGTGTATGTGAATATGTAGAACAGGGGCTCAGTGTGTGTGAATCTGTAGAAAAGGGACAGTGTATGTGAATCTGTAGAACAGGCGCTCAGTGTGTGTGAATCTGCAGAGCAGGGGCTCAGTGTGTGTGAATCTGCAGAACAGGGGCTCAGTGTGTGTGAATCTGCAGAGCAGGGGCTCAGTGTGTGTGAATCTGCAGAACAGGGTCTCAGTGTGTGTGAAGCTGTAGAAAAGGGACAGTGTATGTGAATCTGTAGAGTAGGGGCTCAGTGTGTGTGAATCTGCAGAGCAGGGTCTCAGTGTGTGTGAATTTGTAGAAAGGGGACAGTGTATGTGAATCTGTAGAATAGGGGCTCAATGTGTGTGAATCTGCAGAGCAGGGCTCAGTGTGTGTGAATCTGCAGAACAGGGTCTCAGTGTGTGTGAATCTGTATAAAAGGGACACTGTATGTGAATCTGTAGAATAGGGGCTCAGTGTGTGAATCTGCAGAGCAGGGGCTCAGTGTGTGTGAATCTGCAGAACAGGGGTTCAGTGTGAGTGAATCTGTAGAACAGGGGCTCAATGTGTGTGAATCTGTGGAACAGGGGCTCAGTGTGTGTGAATCTGCAGAACAGGGTCTTAGTGTGTGTGAATCTGCAGAATAGGGGCTCAGTGTGGGTGAATCTGCAGAACAGGGGCTCAGTGTGTGTGAATCTGCAGAACAGGGGCTCAGTGTGTGTGAATCTGTAGAACAGGGGCTCAGTGTGTGTGAATCTGCAGAAAAGGGACAGTGTATGTGAATCTGTAGAACAGGGGCTCAGTGTGATGAATCTGTAGAACAGGGGCTCAGTGTGTGTGAATCTGTAGAAAAGGGACAGTGTATGTGAATCTGTAGAACAGGGGCTCAGTGTGTGTGAATCTGTAGAAGAGGGTCTCAGTGTATGTGAATCTGTAGAAAAGGGACCGTGTATGTGAATCTGTAGAACAAGGGCTCAGTGTGTGTGAATCTGTAGAAAAGGGACTCAGTGTATGTGAATCTGTAGAACAGGGGCTCAGTGTGTGTGAATCTGGAGAACAGGGACAGTGTATGTGAATCTGTCGGACAGGGGCTCAGTGTGTGTGAATCTGGAGAACAGGGACTCAGTGTCTGTGATTCTGTAGAAAAGGGACTCAGTGTGTGTGAATCTGTGGAACAGGGACAGTGTATGTGAATCTGTAGAACAGGGGCTCAGTGTGTGTGCATCTGTAGAAAAGGGACTCAGTGTATGTGAATCTGTAGAAAAGGGACACTCTATGTGAAACTGTAGAACAGGGGCTCAGTGTATGTGAATCTGTAGAACAGGGGCTCAGTGTGTGTGAATCTGTAGAACAGGGGCTCAGTGTGTGTGAATCTGTAGAACAGGGACTCAGTGTGTGTGAATCTGCAGAACAGGGACTCAGTGTGTGTGAATCTGTAGAAAAGTCACAGTGCATGTGAATCTGTAGAACAGGGGCTCAGTGTGTGTGAATCTGTAGAAAAGGGACTCAGTGTTTGTGAATCTGTAGAACAGGGGCTCAGTGTATGTGAATCTGTAGAACAGGGGCTCAGTGTATGTGAATCTGTAGAATAGGGGCTCAGTGTGTGTGAATCTGCAGGACAGGGTCTCAGTGTGTGTGAATCTGTAGAACAGGGGCTCAGTGTGTGTGAATCTGTAGAACAGGGGCTCAGTGTGTGTGAATCTGTAGAACAGGGGCTCAGTGTGATGAATCTGTAGAACAGGGGCTCAGTGTGTGTGAAACTGTAGAAAAGGGGCAGTGTATGTGAATATGTAGAACAGGGGCTCAGTGTGTGTGAATCTGTAGAAAAGGGACAGTGTCTGTGAATCTGTAGAACAGGGGCTCAGTGTGTGTGAATCTGTAGAAAAGGGACAGTGTATGTGAATATGTAGAACAGGGGCTCAGTGTGTGTGAATCTGTAGAAAAGGGACAGTGTATGTGAATCTGTAGAACAGGCGCTCAGTGTGTGTGAATCTGCAGAGCAGGGGCTCAGTGTGTGTGAATCTGCAGAACAGGGGCTCAGTGTGTGTGAATCTGCAGAGCAGGGGCTCAGTGTGTGTGAATCTGCAGAACAGGGTCTCAGTGTGTGTGAATCTGTAGAAAAGGGACAGTGTATGTGAATCTGTAGAGTAGGGGCTCAGTGTGTGTGAATCTGCAGAGCAGGGTCTCAGTGTGTGTGAATCTGTAGAAAAGGGACAGTGTATGTGAATCTGTAGAAGAGGGGCTCAGTGTGTGTGAATCTGCAGAGCAGGGCTCAGTGTGTGTGAATCTGCAGAACAGGGTCTCAGTGTGTGTGAATCTGTATAAAAGGGACACTGTATGTGAATCTGTAGAATAGGGGCTCAGTGTGTGAATCTGCAGAGCAGGGGCTCAGTGTGTGTGAATCTGCAGAACAGGGGTTCAGTGTGAGTGAATCTGTAGAACAGGGGCTCAATGTGTGTGAATCTGTGGAACAGGGGCTCAGTGTGTGTGAATCTGCAGAACAGGGTCTTAGTGTGTGTGAATCTGCAGAATAGGGGCTCAGTGTGGGTGAATCTGCAGAACAGGGGCTCAGTGTGTGTGAATCTGCAGAACAGGGGCTCAGTGTGTGTGAATCTGTAGAACAGGGGCTCAGTGTGTGTGAATCTGCAGAAAAGGGACAGTGTATGTGAATCTGTAGAACAGGGGCTCAGTGTGATGAATCTGTAGAACAGGGGCTCAGTGTGTGTGAATCTGTAGAAAAGGGACAGTGCATGGGAATCTGTAGAACCGGGGCTCAGTGTGTGTGAATCTGTAGAAAAGGGACAGTTTATGTGAATCTGTAGAACAGGGGCTCAGTGTGTGTGAATCTGCAGAGCAGGGGCTCAGTGTGTGTGATTCTGCAGAACAGGGGCTCAGTGTGTGTGAATCTGCAGAGCAGGGGCTCAGTGTGTGTGAATCTGCAGAACAGGGGCTCAGTGTGTGTGAATCTGCAGAGCAGGGGCTCAGTGTGTGTGAATCTGCAGAACAGGGTGTCAGTGTGTGTGAATCTGTAGAAAAGGGACAGTGTATGTGAATCTGTAGAACAGGGACGCAGTGTGTGTGAATCTGTAGAAAAGGGACTCAGTGTATGTGAATCTGTAGAACAGGGGCTCAGTGTATGTGAATCTGTAGAATAGGGGCTCAGTGTGTGTGAATCTGTAGAACAGGGGCTCAGTGTGTGTGAATCTGTAGAACAGGGGCTCAGTGTGTGTGAATCTGTAGAACAGGGGCTCAGTGTGATGAATCTGTAGAACAGGGGCTCAGTGTGTGTGAATCTGTAGAAAAGGGACTCAGTGTATGTGAATCTGTAGAACAGGGGCTCAGTGTATGTGAACCTGTAGAATAGGGGCTCAGTGTGTGTGAATCTGCAGAACAGGGTCTCAGTGTGTGTGAATCTGTAGAACAGGGGCTCAGTGTGTGTGAATCTGTAGAACAGGGGCTCAGTTTGTGTGAATCTGTAGAACAGGGGCTCAGTGTGTGTGAATCTGTAGAAAAGGGTCTCAGTGTGTGTGAATCTGTAGAAAAGGGACTCAGTGTGTGTGAATTTGTAGAAAAGGGACAGTGTATGTGAATCTGTAGAACAGGAGCGCAGTGTGTGTGAATCTGTAGAACAGGGACTCAGTGTGTGTGAATCTGTAGAAAAGGGACAGTGTATGTGAATCTGTAGAACAGGGGCTCAGTGTGTGTGAATCTGTAGAAAAGGGACTCAGTGTATGTGAACCTGTAGAACAGGGGCTCAGTGTGTGTGAATCTGTAGAACAGGGGCTCAGTGTGTGTGAATCTGTAGAACAGGGACTCAGTGTGTGTGAATCTGTAGAAAAGGGACAGTGTATGTGAATCTGTAGAACAGGGACTCAGTGTGTGTGAATCTGTAGAACAGGGTCTCAGTGTGTGTGAATCTGCAGAAAAGGGACTCAGTGTATGTGAATCTGTAGAAAAGGGACAGTGTATGTGTATCTGCAGAACAGGGGCTCAGTGTGTGTGAATCTGTAGAAAAGGGACTTTTGTATGTGAATCTGTAGAAAAGGGACAGTGTATGTGAATCTGTAGAACAGGGGCTCAGTGTGTGTGAATCTGTAGAAAAGGGACTCAGTGTGTGTGAATCTGTAGAACAGGGGCTCAGTGTGTGTGAATCTGTAGAACAGGGACAGTGTATGTGAATCTGTAGAACAGGGGCTCAGTGTGTGTGAATCTGTAGAAGAGGGTCTCAGTGTATGTGAATCTGTAGAAAAGGGACCGTGTATGTGAATCTGTAGAACAGGGGCTCAGTGTGTGTGAATCTGTAGAAAAGGGACTCAGTGTATGTGAATCTGTAGAACAGGGGCTCAGTGTGTGTGAATCTGGAGAACAGGGACAGTGTATGTGAATCTGTCGGACAGGGGCTCAGTGTGTGTGAATCTGGAGAACAGGGACTCAGTGTGTGTGATTCTGTAGAAAAGGGACTCAGTGTGTGTGAATCTGTAGAACAGGGACAGTGCATGTGAATCTGTAGAACAGGGGCTCAGTGTGTGTGCATCTGTAGAAAAGGGACTCAGTGTATGTGAATCTGTAGAAAAGGGACACTGTATGTGAATCTGTAGAACAGGGGCTCAGTGTATGTGAATCTGTAGAACAGGGGCTCAGTGTGTGTGAATCTGTAGAACAGGGGCTCAGTGTGTGTGAATCTTTAGAACAGGGACTCAGTGTGTGTGAATCTGCAGAACAGGGACTCAGTGTGTGTGAATCTGTAGAAAAGTCACAGTGCATGTGAATCTGTAGAACAGGGGCTCAGTGTGTGAATCTGTAGAAAAGGGACTCAGTGTTTGTGAATCTGTAGAACAGGGGCTCAGTGTATGTGAATCTGTAGAAAAGGGACAGTGTATGTGAATATGTAGAACAGGGGCTCAGTGTGTGTGAATCTGTAGAAAAGGGACAGTGTATGTGAATCTGTAGAACAGGCGCTCAGTGTGTGTGAATCTGCAGAGCAGGGGCTCAGTGTGTGTGAATCTGCAGAACAGGGGCTCAGTGTGTGTGAATCTGCAGAGCAGGGGCTCAGTGTGTGTGAATCTGCAGAACAGGGTCTCAGTGTGTGTGAAGCTGTAGAAAAGGGACAGTGTATGTGAATCTGTAGAGTAGGGGCTCAGTGTGTGTGAATCTGCAGAGCAGGGTCTCAGTGTGTGTGAATCTGTAGAAAGGGGACAGTGTATGTGAATCTGTAGAATAGGGGCTCAGTGTGTGTGAATCTGCAGAGCAGGGCTCAGTGTGTGTGAATCTGCAGAACAGGGTCTCAGTGTGTGTGAATCTGTATAAAAGGGACACTGTATGTGAATCTGTAGAATAGGGGCTCAGTGTGTGAATCTGCAGAGCAGGGGCTCAGTGTGTGTGAATCTGCAGAACAGGGGTTCAGTGTGAGTGAATCTGTAGAACAGGGGCTCAATGTGTGTGAATCTGTGGAACAGGGGCTCAGTGTGTGTGAATCTGCAGAACAGGGTCTTAGTGTGTGTGAATCTGCAGAATAGGGGCTCAGTGTGGGTGAATCTGCAGAACAGGGGCTCAGTGTGTGTGAATCTGCAGAACAGGGGCTCAGTGTGTGTGAATCTGTAGAACAGGGGCTCAGTGTGTGTGAATCTGCAGAAAAGGGACAGTGTATGTGAATCTGTAGAACAGGGGCTCAGTGTGATGAATCTGTAGAACAGGGGCTCAGTGTGTGTGAATCTGTAGAAAAGGGACAGTGTATGTGAATCTGTAGAACAGGGGCTCAGTGTGTGTGAATCTGTAGAAAAGGGACAGTTTATGTGAATCTGTAGAACAGGGGCTCAGTGTGTGTGAATCTGCAGAGCAGGGGCTCAGTGTGTGTGATTCTGCAGAACAGGGGCTCAGTGTGTGTGAATCTGCAGAGCAGGGGCTCAGTGTGTGTGAATCTGCAGAACAGGGGCTCAGTGTGTGTGAATCTGCAGAGCAGGGGCTCAGTGTGTGTGAATCTGCAGAACAGGGTCTCAGTGTGTGTGAATCTGTAGAAAAGGGACAGTGTATGTGAATCTGTAGAACAGGGACGCAGTGTGTGTGAATCTGTAGAAAAGGGACTCAGTGTATGTGAATCTGTAGAACAGGGGCTCAGTGTATGTGAATCTGTAGAATAGGGGCTCAGTGTGTGTGAATCTGTAGAACAGGGGCTCAGTGTGTGTGAATCTGTAGAACAGGGGCTCAGTGTGTGTGAATCTGCAGAACAGGGGCTCAGTGTGATGAATCTGTATAACAGGGGCTCAGTGTGTGTGAAACTGTAGAAAAGGGGCAGTGTATGTGAATATGTAGAACAGGGGCTCAGTGTGTGTGAATCTGTAGAAAAGGGACAGTGTATGTGAATCTGTAGAACAGGGGCTCAGTGTGTGTGAATCTGTAGAAAAGGGACAGTGTATGTGAATATGTAGAACAGGGGCTCAGTGTGTGTGAATCTGTAGAAAAGGGACAGTGTATGTGAATCTGTAGAACAGGGGCTCAGTGTGTGTGAATCTGCAGAGCAGGGGCTCAGTGTGTGTGAATCTGCAGAACAGGGACTCAGTGTGTGTGAATCTGCAGAGCAGGGGCTCAGTGTGTGTGAATCTGCAGAACAGGGTCTCAGTGTGTGTGAATCTGTAGCAAAGGGACAGTGTATGTGAATCTGTAGAGTAGGGGCTCAGTGTGTGTGAATCTGCAGAGCAGGGTCTCAGTGTGTGTGAATCTGTAGAAAAGGGACAGTGTGTGTGAATCTGTAGAACCGGGGCTCAGTGTGTGTGAATCTGCAGAGCAGGGCTCAGTGTGTGTGAATCTGCAGAACAGGGTCTCAGTGTGTGTGAATCTGTAGAAAAGGGATACTGTATGTGAATCTGTAGAATAGGGGCTCAGTGTGTGAATCTGCAGAGCAGGGGCTCAGTGTGTGTGAATCTGCAGAACAGGGGTTCAGTGTGAGTGAATCTGTAGAACAGGGTCTCAATGTGTGTGAATCTGTGGAACAGGGGCTCAGTGTGTGTGAATCTGCAGAACAGGGTTTAGTGTGTGTGAACCTGCAGAATAGGGGCTCAGTGTGGGTGAATCTGCAGAACAGGGGCTCAGTGTGTGTGAATCTGTAGAACAGGGGCTCAGTGTGTGTGAATCTGTAGAACAGGGGCTCAGTGTGTGTGAATCTGTAGAACAGGGGCTCAGTGTGTGTGAATCTGTAGAAAAGGGACAGTGTATGTGAATCTGTAGAACAGGGGCTCAGTGTGTGTGAATCTGCAGAGCAGGGGCTCAGTGTGTGTGATTCTGCAGAACAGGGGCTCAGTGTGTGTGAATCTGCAGAGCAGGGGCTCAGTGTGTGTGAATCTGCAGAACAGGGGCTCAGTGTGTGTGAATCTGCAGAGCAGGGGCTCAGTGTGTGTGAATCTGCAGAACAGGGTCTCAGTGTGTGTGAATCTGTAGAAAAGGGACAGTGTATGTGAATCTGTAGAGTAGGGGCTCAGTGTGTGTCAATCTGCAGAGCAGGGGCTCAGTGTGTGTGAATCTGTAGAAAAGGGACAGTGTATGTGAATCTGTAGAACAGGGGCTCAGTGTGTGTGAATCTGTAGAAAAGGGACAGTGTATGTGAATCTGTAGAACAGGGGCTCAGTGTGTGTGAATCTGCAGAGCAGGGGCTCAGTGTGTGTGAATCTGCAGAACAGGGGCTCAGTGTGTGTGAATCTGCAGAGCAGGGGCTCAGTGTGTGTGAATCTGCAGAACAGGGGCTCAGTGTGTGTGAATCTGCAGAGCAGGGGCTCAGTGTGTGTGAATCTGTAGAAAAGGGACAGTGTATGTGAATCTGTAGAATAGGGGCTCAGTATGTGTGAATCTGCAGAGCAGGGCTCAGTGTGTGTGAATCTGCAGAACAGGGTCTCAGTGTGTGTGAATCTGTAGAAAAGGGACTCAGTGTATGTGAATCTGTAGAATAGGGGCTCAGTGTGTGAATCTGCAGAGCAGGGGCTCAGTGTGTGTGAATCTGCAGAACAGGGTCTCAGTGTGTGTGAATCTGTAGAAAAGGGACACTGTATGTGAATCTGTAGAATAGGGGCTCAGTGTGTGAATCTGCGGAACAGGGGTTCAGTGTGAGTGAATCTGTAGAACAGGGGCTCAATGTCTGTGAATCTGTGGAACAGGGGCTCAGTGTGTGTGAATCTGCAGAACAGGGTCTCAGTGTGTGTGAATCTGCAGAACAGGGGCTCAGTGTGGGTGAATCTGCAGAACAGGGGCTCAGTGTATGTGAATCTGTAGAACGGTTCCGAAGAAGGGTCACTGACCCGAAACGTTAATCTGCTTCTCTTTCCACTGATGCTGCCAGACCTGCTGAGTGCTTCCAGCATTTCTTGTTTTTATTTCACCTTCCCTTTATCATAAGGTCAGACCTGGGGATGTTTGCTGATGATTGCATAATGTTCAGCACCATTCGTGATTCCTCAGATACTGAAGCAGTCTATGTGCACATGTAGCATGGGTGGTTGATGGTCGGCACAGACTCGGTGGGCCGAAGGGCCTGTTTCAGTGCTGTATCTCTAAACCTGGACAATATCCTGGCTTGGGCTGATAAGTGGCAAGTAACATTCACGTAAGACAGGTGCCAGGCAATGACCATCTCCAACAAGCGAGAATCTAACCATCTCCCCATGACATTCAATAGCATTACCATCACTGAATCCCCCACTATCAACATCCTAGGGGCTACCATTGACCAGAAACTGAACTGGAGTAGCCACATAAATACTGTGGCTACAAGAGCAGGCCAGAGGCTGGGAATTCTGCAGCGAGTAACTCACCTTCTGACTCCCCAGTTCCTATCCACCATCTACAAGGCACAAGTCAGGAGTGTGATGGAATATTCTCTACTTGCCTGGATGGGTGCAGCTCCAACAACACTCAATAAGCTCGACACCATCCAGGACAAAGCAGCCTGTTTGATTGGCACCCGCCTTAAACATTCACTCCCTCCACCACTGACTCACAGTGGCAGCAGTGTGTACTATCTACAAGATGTACTGTCGCAACTCACCTCGGCTCCTTTAACAGCACCTTCCAAACCCACAACCTCTACCACCTAGAAGGAAAGGGCAGCAAATGCATGGGAATGCCCCACCTGCTTGTGCCCCTCCAAACCACACACCATCCTGAATTGGAACCATATCGCCGTTCCTTCACTGTTGATGGGTCAAAATCCAGGAACTCCCTTCCTAACAGCACTGTGGGTGTACCTACCTCACATGGACTGCAGTGGTTCAAGAAGGCAGCTCACCACCACCTTCTCAAGGGTAATTAGGGATGGGCAATAAATGCTGCCCTGGCCAGTGATGTCCACATCCCATGAATGAATAAAACATTTTGGATTTTGAATAACAAGACAATGATTGACGTTCATGAATTATCCAATCAGGTAATAAGGAGATTGGTGCCCTGTGAGGACGACGTGTTGGGTGGCCAATGGTGGGAGAATGGAGGCAGGGGTGGGTGGAAATGGGTGGTCATGTGATGAAACTTCCAGGAACATGTCCAACCAGAGTTGACAACCCTAGGCAGGAGGGTGCTTAAACATGAAAAATCATCGTCCTACTTTTATCTAAAATTTCAGGCTTAAGAACAAAGAACAAAGAAAATTACAGCACAGGAACAGGCCCTTCGGCCCTCCAAGCCTGCGCCGATCCAGATCCTCTATCTAAACATGTCGCCTATTTTCTAAGGGTCTGTATCTCTTTGCTTCCTGCCCATTCATGTATCTGTCTAGATACATGTTAAAAGACACTATCGTGCCCGCGTCTACCACCTCCGCTGGCAACGCATTCCAGGCACCCACCACCCTCTGCGTAAAGAACTTTCCACGCATATCCCCCCTAAACTTTTCCCCTCTCACTTTGAACTCGTGACCCCTAGTAATTGAATCCCCCACTCTGGGAAAAATCTTCTTGCTATCCACCCTGTCTATACCTCTCAAATGTGTGGGCATTCTACTTATGGAAAGATGTAGGAGCAACAGGGTGGTGGTGATAGGAGATTTTAATTTTCCCAACATTGACTGGGATTCACTTAGTGTTAGAGGTCCAGATGGAGCAGAATTTGTAAGGAGCATCCAGGAGGGTTTTCTAGAGCAGTATGTAAATAATCCAACTCGGGAAGGGGCCATACTGGACCTGGTGTTGGGGAATGAGCCCGGCCAGGTGGTTGAAGTTTCAGTAGGGGACTACTTTGGGAATAGTGATCACAATTCCGTAAGTTTTAGAATACTCATGGACAAAGACGAGAGTGGTCCTAAAGGAAGAGTGCTAAATTGGGGGAAGGCCAACTGTACCAAAATTCGGCAGGAGCTGGGGAATGTAGATTGGGAGCAGCTGTTTGAAGGTAAATCCACATTTGATATGTGGGAGGCTTTTAAAGAGAGGTTGATTAGCGTGCAGGAGAGACATGTTCCTGTGAAAATGAGGGATAGAAATGGCAAGATTAGGGAACCATGGATGACAGGTGAAATTGTGAGACTAGCTAAGAGGAAAAAGGAAGCATACATAAGGACTAGGCGGCTGAAGAAAGACGAAGCTTTGAAAGAATATCGGGAATGTAGGACCAATCTGAAACGAGGAATTAAGAGGGCTAAAAGGGGTCATGAAATATCTTTAGCAAACAGGGTTAAGGAAAATCCCAAAGCCTTTTATTCATATATAAGGAGCAAGAGGGTAACTAGAGAAAGGATTGGCCCACTCAAGGGCAAAGGAGGAAAGTTATGCATGGAGCCAGAAAAAATGGGTGAGATTCTAAATGAGTACTTTGCATCGGTATTCACCGAGGAGAGGGACATGACGGATGTTGAGGTTAGGGACAGATGTTTGATTACTCTAGGTCAAGTCGGCATAAGGAGGGAGGAAGTGTTGGGTATTCTAAAAGGCATTAAGGTGGACAAGTCCCCAGGTCCGGATGGGATCTATCCCAGGTTACTGAGGGAAGCGAGAGAGGAAATAGCTGGGGCCTTAACAGATATCTTTGCAGCATCCTTAAACACGGGTGATGTCCCGGAGGACTGGAGAATTGCTAATGTTGTCCCCTTGTTTAAGAAGGGTAGCAGGGAAAATCCAGGTAATTATAGACCGGTGAGCCTGACCTCAGAGGTAGGGAAGCTGCTGGAGAAGATACTGAGGGATAGGATCTATTCCCATTTGGAATAAAATGGGCTTATCAGTGATAGGCAACATGGTTTTGTGCAGGAAAGGTCATGCCTTACCAACTTAATAGAATTCTTTGAGGAAGTGACAAAGTTGATTGATGAGGGAAGGGCTGTAGATGTCATATACATGGACTTCAGTAAGGCGTTTGATAAGGTTCCCCATGGTAGGCTGATGGAGAAAGTGAAGTTGCATGGGGTCCAAGGTGTACTAGCTAGATGGATAAAGAACTGGCTGGGCAACAGGAGACAGAGAGTAGCAGTGGAAGGGAGATTCTCAAAATGGAGACGTGTGACCAGTGGTGTTCCACAGGGATCCGTGCTGGGACCACTGTTGTTTGTGATATACATCAATGATTTGGAGGTAAGTATAGGTGGTCTGATTAGCAAGTTTGCAGACGACACTAAGATTGGTGGAGTAGCAGATAGTGAAGGGGACTGTCAGAGAATACAGCAGAATATAAATAGATTGGAGAGTTGGGCAGAAAAATGGCAGATGGAGTTCAATCAGGGCAAATGCGAGGTGATGCATTTTGGAAGATCCAATTCAAGAGTGAATTATATAGTAAATGGAAAAGTCCTGGGGAAAATTGATGTACAGAGAGATTTGGGTGTTCAGGTCCATTGTTCCCTGAAGGTGGCAACGCAGGTCAATAGAGTGGTCAAGAAGGCATACGGCATGCTTTCCTTCATCGGACGGGGTATTGAGTACAAGAGTTGGCAGGTCATGTTACAGTTGTATAAGACTTTGGTTCGGCCACATTTGGAATACTGCGTGCAGTTCTGGTCGCCACATTACCAAAAGGATGTAGATGCTTTGGAGAGGGTGCAGAGGAGGTTCACCAGGATGTTGCCTGGTATGGCGGGCGCTAGCTATGAAGAGAGGTTGAGCAGATTAGGATTATTTTCATTTGAAAGACGGAGGTTGAGGGGGGACCTGATTGAGGTGTACAAAATCATGAGAGGTATAGACAGGGTGGATAGCAAGAAGCTTTTTACCAGAGTGGGGGATTCAATTACTAGGGGTCACAAGTTCAAAGTGAGAGGGGAAAAGTTTAGGGGGGATATGCGTGGAAAGTTCTTTACGCAGAGGGTGGTGGGTGCCTGGAATGCGTTGCCAGCGGAGGTGGTAGACGCGGGCACGATAGCGTCTTTTAAGATGTATCTAGACAGATACATGAATGGGCAGGAAGCAAAAAGATACAGACCCTTAGAAAATAGGCGACATGTTTAGATAGAGGATCTGGATCGGCACAGGCTTGGAGGGCCGAAGGGCCTGTTCCTGTGCTGTAATTTTCTTTGTTCTTTGTTCTTTGTACTCCACCCTTTTGCACTGGGCAGTGAGCAGTCTAACCAGCAGCGCCTAAAAAGGCTGCTCAAGACGTGGCCCAGAATTTGTCTTCTCAGGGAGAACATTTGTAGGGCCATGACAAGCAGAAAGGAAATAAATAGTTCGAGCCTCCTGATACCGACAAACACTGCAAGTCAACTTTTATGTCGATGAAAGAAGGCAACCGTTATAAATCGCTGGTTAGGCCTCCGCCGGATTATTGTGTCCAGCTCTGGGCACCACACTTTGGGAAGAGTTTGGAGATGGTGCAGAGGAGATTTACTAGAATGGCACCAGGGATGTGGGGAGATTAGAGAGTTTAGCAACATAGAAATAGGAGGAGGCCATTCAGCCCCTTGAGCCTGTTCCACCACTCAATTAGATCATAACTGACCTGTATCTTAACTCCATGTACCCTGTCTTACATTAAATTAACAGTAGAGAAACAGGCCAACGATAATGCTCCACACAAGCGTCCTCTTCATCTGATTCTATGGGCTGAATTTTCAGGACCCACCAGGGACGGGAACAGAGGAGGTGGATGGAGCCCGAAAACACCAGTGCCCGCCAGCGACTCCATTCCCGGAGCCAGCCACGTTCACCAGAGCAGGGGAAGGGTAGAATCCTGATCCCATCTGTACCCTGATTAAGGCCAATTAAGATACTTGCAGAGCTCATTAATGGGGGCTACAATGATTTGCATGGGGCCACATGGACTACATGCACTGTCTTGGGCAGACCAGGTGAAAGGAAGCAGGTACACAGTGGGCAGCCAGTCATGGCCGCCCCAGGGAATTACGCTGGAACCATAAAAGTTTCAACAGCGCACAGGGGGTCTTGGCTAATGGGAGACAGGTGCCCTTGGCAGGGAGAGTGGGATGTAAGTGCTTGACAATGCAGGGGTCATCACTCTCCTGGCATCACAGGGCCAGAAGAACAGGGGGCAAGGCAACTAAGGAAAACTGGGCAACGAGCTGAGCAGAGGGAAGGTAGCAGCTGACAGTGGCGACTTGACTCTCAGATTGTGGGCCCAGTGGTGATGAGAAGCAACACAGGAAGAAAGGAACGCCAGTCATCAGGAGGGCAGAGGAGAGGGACCGGGGCTGAAGGTCGTACTCTCAGAAAAGGATCTACTGCCGAGTAAGGAGCTACCTGCAGATGATCAAGATCCAGTGTCACAGGAGACTGCGACTCTTCAGGCATATGGTCACAGACATCTGTGCCCTCGTCATCGAAGACCTCACACCACTGGTTGTCATGCCCTGCCAGTGACTGTCAAAGTCACTTGGCCTTGAACTTCTTCACTTCAGGCTCTTTCCAAGGATCAGCTGCGGACCTTAGTGGCATCTCAAAAATGGCTGCACATCACAGCGTATCACTGGTCACTGATGCCCTCTTTGCCAGAGCTGGACAGCACATTCATTTAATGACAGACACAGCTAAGGGCATCATCGTTTGAACCCAGTGCCCAGTGACCGGCCAGTGAGATCCATCAGCAGGAAGGGCTTCCACTCCCTCAACATCCAACTGCTCTGTGACCACAAGAAGAGCTTCCTCTTTGTGTGTGCTCGCTTTCCTGGCAGCTGCCATGACTCCTTCACCCCTGCCAGTCCAGGCTGCTCAGATCTTCACTCCAACCCCCAATGGATGGATCCTAGAGAACAAGGGATATCCCTTGAAGATATGGCTACTGACCCCTCTACAGGAGCCCCAGACAGAGGCACAGAGGTGAAACAATCAATGCCACTTGCTCAGCAGGACAACCAATGAGCAGGCCATTGGGTTTCTGAAGATGTGATTCCAGTGCCTGGAACCTCCAATACTGCCCTGCAAGGGTCTCTGTGATTGCAGTGGTCTGCAGTGCTGTCCATAACATGGCCCTTCAGAGAGGTGTGGGATAAGACACTGCTGTCCTCTATGGCCAATAGCATCTGCCTCTATCTATTAGAAGCTGCGTGTCTCAGTGGTTACAGGTCCTCAGCAGCACTATGCCTCAGAACCATTCTGAGGGGCGAGCGTGCCCTGGGCATACACCCCTCCCATGCTCAGGAGCAGCATGGGCCCTGAGGATCTTCAGGTGGTGTGTCTGCTAGAGGGTGCGAGCCTGAGACCTGTCCTGAGGGTTGGGAGTAGCACTCACCTTCCCAGAGTGTATCAGGTCATTAACCCTCTTACGGCAGTGAATCCACATTCCTCTATTAATGCTTCTGCCACTGACAGTGGCAGTTACCTCAACCCAGGCCTGTTTTGTTTGGGTGGGTGGCCCCTTCCCAGAAGAGGACCTCTCTTCTCTCCCTCACGGCCCTCGCCTCCAGGTTACTATCTGAAAACTGGGGAAGGGGGATGGCGGGGTGGGGGAGGGGGGAGTTTGCTGCCCTGCCCCGGGTGCCAGGCCTCTGGCTTTCCAATGTCACTGGCTGCCGTGGGAATTTAAATTGGGCCTGCACTCCTTCTGGCCCACCTCAGGGTTCCTGCCTCCGCAGCCTCTGATTGGCTACCAAACCCAATTCCAATCCAATAAAGGAGTTGCCCCGCAAAAATCATGACTTTAATCTATTTTCCCTGGAGATGGGTTCGGGACTTGGAAGCAGTCCTGACTTCCACTTCCTGTCTCCATTGTGAAAATTCAGCCCTCTCAGTATATCCTTCATGTGTTTATTTAGCTTCTGCTTAAATGTGCTTACCGCTATTTGCCAGAACAACTCCCTGTGTTAGCCAGTTCCACATTGTCAGCACTCTCTGGGTAAAGATGTTTCTCCTGAATTCCCCATTGGGTTTATTAGTGACTATTTTGTATTTATGTCCCCTAGTTCTGGTCTCAGCACAAGGGGAAACATCTTCTCTATGTCTAGCCTATCAAACCCCTTCCTAATCATATCACCCCTCGGCTTTCTCTTTTCTAGAATAAGCCCCCAACCTGATCAATTTTTCCTGATAGGATGAATATCTATGAATGAAACGCAAACTATGATGAGAAAATAACAAAAGTCTGAAAGTAACATTAAAGAGATGGAGTTTATCAGAGAGTTCTTCAGCAGTAAATATTGGCTGCACACCATGATACTGATATTCCTGCCCAGAAAGGAGACGATTAGGTAATTCCCCAGTCAGAACAAAGAACAAAGAACAAAGATAATTACAGCACAGGAACAGGCCCTTCGGCCCTCCAAGCCTGCGCCGATCCAGATCCTCTCTCTAAACATGTCGCCTATTTTCGAAGGTTCTGTATCTCTTTTCTTCCTGCCCATTCATGTATCTGTCTAGATACATCTTAAAAGACTCCATCGTGCCCACATCTACCACCTCCGCTGGCAATGCGTTCCAGGTGCCCACCACCCTCTGCGTAAAGAACTTTCCACGCATATCCCCCCTAAACTTTTCCCCTTTCACTTTGAACTCGTGTCTTCTAGTAATTGAAACCCCCACTCTGGGAAAAAGCCTCTTGCTATCCACCCTGTCTATACCTCTCATGATTTTGTACACCTCAATCAGGTCCCCCCTCAACCTCCGTCTTTCTAATGAAAATAATCCTAATCTGCTCAACCTCTCTTCATAGCTAGCGCCCTCCATCCCAGGCAACATCCTGGTGAACCTCCTCTGCACCCTCTCCAAAGCATCCACATCCTTTTGATAATGTGGCGACCAGAACCGTACGCAGTATTCCAAATGTGGCCGAACCAAAGTCCTATACAACCACACCTAGAACCCGTACTTCTGTCAGTGACGGGGATTAATTTTACATATATTTTGTGTTTGTGACTATTGTCCACACAGCAATTTTCTGGAGAATTAACACTGCTTTTAATGGGAGACTTTGCTGTAGTTTTGGTCATGAGTTCGGTTTGCTGTAGTGGGTAGAGACTCTGGATAAACAGACTCTGTAGACTGTTTGCCACAGTGGGGTGTTTAAGCAGTCTCTGGTTGTTTAGTAAATAGATTCTGTTTGCTGTAAGATAGACTGTTTGCTGTGAGTCCTGCTGTAAGTCCCACCCTGCCTTCAACTCATTGGCTGACGTAGCGCTGTCCATAGACGCTCTGAGGGCTGAATTTTCCCAGCCCCACAGAGGCAGCTTTAGATCAACTCACTTTTACCCGGCGGTGGGCTCCCAGCAACAACAACTACCCACCTGACAGGGGTGGGTAGACAATTAGGGCACCTAATAGGGTAATCAGCCCCGATTGTGGGAATGGATTGGAATTTTCCCGATGGCGTGCGGGCCTGCCGCTGTGTCAGGAGGCTGGCAGTGCAACAGAGGCAGCGTCACGGCGGGAAGTCCAAGGAGTCAAACATTTGAGATCTTTTATTGATTTGGCGGCAGTAAATCGCAGTGCTCAGGTCTCCCCAAGCAGAAAGCATGTCATTGCAAACACTCCCTGGAGACTGATGTCTCTGCTAATGCTGTAATGGCAGCATCCCCCCTCCTACTGAAGGTGTCTTCATGGCGCCGCTGACCCTCCTACTGCTGCTCCCTCAGCAGAGTCCACACTGCGAAGGAGACTGACAGCCATATCCATGGGCCGTGCTGAACCGACCCCCAGAGGCTGGATCCCGGCCGCCGCCCTTCATTGGACGGGGTTCCCAGAGGCGGCTTTTTAACTGGCCGTCTCCTGTAAGATTGCGCCCGATGTCACGCCATGACCATCTCCGGGTTCCCGATCCGGAATTGAGGCCAATGTCAGGATCCTGTCCCCCCCTCCCTCCCTCTCCCCGGGGTAATTCAGCACTCTGATTAAATTTGCACTGCCACATTACATCTGAGTGACATACAACTGCACACTTTCAGATTTACAGAGGCACTTGGGGACACTGGAGCTGTAGAAGATCAAAGAAACACTTGCAATTTTGTTCAAAGTTATTCCTTCACATGTTTAGTTTTAGTTTTAGAGATACAGCACTGAAACAGGCCCTTCGGCCCACCGAGTCTGTGCCGACCATCAACCACCCATTTATACTAATCCTACACTAATTCCATATTCCTACCACATCCCCACCTGTCCCTATATTTCCCTACCACCTACCTATACTAGGGGCAATTGCTAATGGCCAATTTACCTATCAACCTGCAAGTCTTTGGCTTGTGGGAGGAAACCGGAGCACCCTGTTCCTGTTTCCTCTCTGCTCCTGTTTACACTTCAGGAAGGGTTTCTTCTTTCTTCTCGCTGGCAAGTATCATTCTTCTGCCCTTTCTCTGCAGACACAAGTTTAATTATTTTGCACAGTCTTGGGTCACAGCTGTTTTTATATTTACGATATATATAATCTGCCACAAGCAAAGTATTTCCCCAACCGGTGTGGGTGAAACCTGGAGTGGAGTGATCGGCCCCCCACCCCCACCCCCACCCCCTCCATCTCCATCCTCGGGAGGTGGCAGCTCCAACACGCACATGCCGGGTCAGTCCATCCTGATAGTGATCCAGACCAGGAAATGGGCTTGAGTGCAGGGGGAGGGGTCAGAAAAGGAAGGTGAAGTGGGTGCGGTTTGGGAAAAGAAGAGGAGGAGAGGTGGGGAAGGAAAAAATAAAGGAAAAACAGAAAGAGAAAGACGTCCCAAAGCGCTTTAACAGCCAATGAAGTACTTTGAAAGTAAAACAAGAAATGCTGGAGTCACTCAGCAGGTCTGGCAGCATCTGTGGAAAGAGAAGCAGAGTTAACGTTTCGGGTCAGTGACCCTTCTTCGGAACCCCAATCTGAAAGTGTGCAGTTGTATGTACTTTGAAAGTGTTGTGTTGGAAAAACAGCACACAGCAAGATCCCACAAGCAGCAATGTGGTAATGACCAGATCTCTTTTAGTGATATTGGTTGAGGGATAAATATTGGCCAGGACCCCAGGGAGAACTTCCCCCCACCCCGTGTTCTACAAATAGGGGCTGTGGGATGTTTTACACCCACCTGAGAGGGCAGATGGGGCCTCATTTTAACATCTCATCAGAAAGATGGAACCTCCTGACAAGTGCAGCACTCCCTCAGTACTACACTGGGAGTGTCAACATGGATTATGTGCTCAAGTCTGTTTAGTAGGAATTAAACCCTCTGACTCAGAGATGAGAGTGCTACCAAGAGTCATAGCTAACACTATTCTTGATATATAGGTATCAGCCTGAAAGTGTGGCTTTAGACACTGCCCCTGGGAACATAGAGTGTTCATCCAGAACATGCCAAGTTCTGTCAACATGGGATGACTCTCAGAGTGTGGCAATCACTTTAAGAACGAATGACTGTACTTTCATTTTGAACAGGCTGCCTTCTCATAAACACAGTGCCTGACTTCAGTTCCTAGTGCCTTTCCGAAGAAAGAAATCTTCTCTTTGGATGGAGCACGTGGCACAGCAGAGCGTGTGGGCAGCTCACACATCCTGCACCACAGCCCAGCTTTCCCTCTCCTGCTCTATTGTAGGATCACCTCTATTCTTGGGTCAAGCCTGGAACCAGATGGGCAGTTGGTGTGACTTGGGTCGATGGCTTTTATCTCTCTTTGGGAAGGGGATTGTGAAACACGCAAGAGTGCGTCACGGGTTCAGAAATAAACTGTGACACCAACTCCCACAGGAACAAGATCTCATTGAGTGGGTTTGATCTGTCAGTGGTTTGTCTTCATTGTTCCAATAGATTAGATTCACTTTCTGAAATGAAGCAGGCACACTTTTTATAAGAAATTTTTGTCTAAAGCATGTGACAGAGGAGCTGGGTGGTTTGTTTTGAGTGCGGTCTCTCACCACCCCCCAACCACCAACTACTGGAGCCTGTGCAGTTTTTTTTTAGAAACTTCCTTGGCTTTCTCTGATTAAAAGCAGATGGGTTTAGAAAACCGTGTCCAAGTTTCCTGCTAACAGTAACTGGAAAAAGTGAATTCCCAACACAACAAACCCCTGCTGTAAGCAATTTCTTCTCAATACAGTACATGGTCCTGTTCTCAACGGCAAATTGACCTCGGCCTTAAAGGGAAAGTACCATCTTCTGTTCGAGGAGGGCACAAGCTCACACCTGATGTAGCAACACGATGACAACACACAAGCCTTTCTGACTGTTTAATGTTGCCCCTATATAAGCACGTTGCAAAAGGTTTTGCCAAATGATTTAATGTGAAGAGGGTATGTGCTTAAATCATCCATGTAAGGAGTGAGTTACAAGGAGAGACCTGGCCAGTTTAGCCCCGATAGGAGGAGACTGGGATGGAGTAGGTGCAGGGCTTATTGAAGGATGCAAAATGTGAAGTGGAGTACAAAAAGTAAAAAGTAAATGGGAACAGGACTTCAAAGTCAGCACGGGTGGTAAGTTAGGACTGACATCAGGCAGAAGGAGCAATACTTGGAACTGACTCCCAGACAACTCAGGTCGCCAACTCTGATTGGATGTGTTCCATTACATGACCTCCCAGATCCAACCCCTCCCCCACCCCCACCACCTGCCTGCTTGAACATCCTTTTATCCTGTGTCCAAAACAAAAAAACAAACGAGTTCAAAGAAAAAGGGAAAAACACTTACTTTTTGTTAATTCTCCAATAATTTTTCTCCAGGTTTTTTTTTGCTGGCAGCAACGTCCTGGAGATTAATCTTTAATTGCTGGCGAGTCTGGGATAACCTTGAAATGTTGGCAACTGTACAGGCTAATAGCTCTGGTTGTAACGGTTGAGTCATTGAAAAGGAAGACTTACATTTCTATAGCACCTTTCACAACCTCAGGATGTCCCATAGAATTTCACGGCCAATGAAGTATTTTTTTGAAATGTTGTAATGTAAGAAGTACAGCAGCCAATTTGTGCACAGCAAGCTCCCACCAACTATGTGCCCAAGCCACTGGAGTAAGGCTTAAACCCATGACTTTTGAACTCAGAGGCAAGAATGGTATCTACTGTGTCATAGCTGACACCTCCAATGAGAGGCTTCACTCAATTATCTGTAGGCACTAATCAAGGAGGGGGACACTCTTTCTGAAAGTGCTTGACAACTTTGTTTTGTCTTTCAAATGAATTTCCACAATTCCACACACAGCATGACAACACCTTTCCATTTGATTTTCATCTTGCCTGGCCCTTCGTGTTTACCTCACTTTCTAAACCAAACACTGTGTTGTGGCATTGTGTGACGTGCACAGGACGGTCCGAGTGACTGTACAGTGCTGGGGTTTATCAGAGTGTTTTCTAAATGGTGAAAAACTCTGAACTATGCAGGAGCAGTGCGATTTAGAGATCCATTTGAAAGGTTAATAGAATGTTTCTCCTTTATTGCAGGTGGGCTGGAATATAAAGGGGTTGATGTTGTGTCCAGACATACAAAGCTCTGGTTAGACCCCATTTAGAGTACTGTGTTCAGGTACCTGAGGAAGAATATATTGTGGGGCTAGTGCAAATTCAACAGAATTGTACTGGGGCGACAAGGGTTAAATTATGAGGACAGGTTGCGCAGACTAGTTTGCATTTCCTTCAGTATAAAATATTAAGGGGTGATCTCATGGAGGTGTTTAGGATGATTAAAGGATTAGGTAGATAGAGAGCAACTATATCCGCAGGTGGATGTGTCCAGAACAATGGGACATAACCTTAAAATTAGGTTGTCAGGAAGCACTTCTTCACACAAAGGGTAGTGGAAATCTGGAAATTTCTGTTCTGGCTGCAGGAGGGCAATAAAAAAATTCAAAATGGAGATTGATAGATTTTTATTAGGCAGGAATTATTAAACCAACGCAGGGAAATGGAGTGAAGGTACTGATCTGCCATGACCAGATTGAATGATGGAACAGGCTCAAGGGGCTGAATGGCCTCTGCTTGTTCCTATGTTGGTTTGACCTCTAAAAGTGTTGTGAAGAGGACTGGATACAAGCCAACTCGTCAAACCGGAAAGGATGTGTTTGAATCACAGAGCATCAGGATTTCAATGAGACCGTTGTGTTGATGCAGACATTTCTGTTGACAGATGCTGGTTAGTCTCTGCGTTTTCTTCCTGCACCCACTTGAACTCCCAGGTCTAGCATTTCTTGTAGTGGAGAGGATGAGTCATTGCTGGCAAGACTCCAGAACAGAAAGAAGGAAGGAACTCACGCCTTTCATGTCCTCAGGAGGCCTCGAAGCATGTTTTTGAATTGCACTCACTGTTGGAATGTAGGCAAAGACAGCAATCATTCTGCGCAGAGCAAGATCCCACAAATTCTCAAGAGGTTCATGACCAGACAATCTGTATCTGGAAAAATTCCTTGTCTTCTTCAAATAGCACCATGGAATCTCTCATATCCATCTGAACAGGCAGGTGGGGCCTCCCCTCGAATGGGGGAGATGGTGGTGCAGTAGTAATATCACAAACTAGTAATCCCAAGGCCTAGGCTCATTTCCTGGGGACATGGGTACAAATCCCACCACAGCAGCTGGTAGAATTTAAATTCAATTAATTAATAAAAATGTGGAATTGAAAGGCACTCTCAGTAATGCTGTCATGTAACCATTGTCGATTGTCGTAAAAACCTATCTGGTTCACTATTGTCCTTTAGGGAAGGAAATCTGCCTTCCTTACCTGGTCTGGCCTACATGTGAGTCCAGACCCAAAAGAATGTGGTTGACACTTAACTGCCCTCTAAAATGGCCTAGCAAGTCACTCACTTGTCAAGGGCAATTAGGGCAATAAATGCTGGCTTTGCCAATGATGTCCACATCCCAAGGAAGTTTCAGCTGAAAGATGGTTCAGTGGACAACTCATTATCCCACACAAATGTTGTTGCCTGTATCCTAACTCACACCAAGTCCCAGTCACCCATAACTGGGCTTGCCGACCTACATTGGATAACAATCCCTGAATGCCTCAATTTTAAAATTCGCCTCATTGCATTCAAATCACTACTTGCACACATCCCACCCTATGTCTGCAATGTCCTCCAACCATAGAACCATCTGGAATCTCTGCAGACGTCCAAATTTGCATTTCCCACATAATCAGCTGCAACGTTGGCAGCAGGGCCTTCAACTGCATGGGCACAAACTGATTCAGACCTGGGCACATTCCATGGTGATGTACACCAGGGCACAGTCTGGAGTGATTCGCACCTGGGCACAGTCCATAGTGACTCGCACCTGGGCACAATCCATAGTGATTCACACCTGGGCACAGTCTGTAGTGATTCACACCTGGGCACAATCTGTAGTGATTTGCACCTGGGCACAGTCCATAGCGACTAGCACCTGGGCACAGTTCGTAATGACTCACACTTAGGCAAAGTCCGTAGTGACCCGCACCTGGGCACAGTCTGTAGTGATTCACACCTGGGCACAGTCTGTAGTGACACACATCTGGGCACAGTCAGTAGTGATTCACACCTGGGCACAGTCTGTAATGACTCACACATGGGCACAGTCCGTAGTGACACACACCTGAGCACAGTCCATAGTGACTCGAACCTGGGCATAGTCTGTAGTGACACACACCTGGGCACCGTCCGTAGTGACTCGAACCTGGGCATGGTCTGTAGTGACACACACCTGGGCACAGTCAGTAGTGATTCACACCTGGGCACAGTCTGTAGTGACTCACACATGGGCACAGTCCGTAGTGATCCACAACTGGGCACCGTCCGTAGTGACACACACCTGGGCACAGTCTGTAGTGACTCACACCTGCGCACAGCCTGTAGAGACTCACATGTGGGCTAATTCCATAGTGATTCACACTTGGGCAGAGCCTGTAGTGACTCGTACCTGGGCACTCTCCATGGTGACTCTCACCTGGGTACAGTCTGTAGTGACTCTCACCTGGGCATAGTCTGTAGTGATTTACACCTGGGCGTGTCAGTACTGACTCGCACCTGGGCACAGTCAGTAATGACTCACACTTGGGCACTGCCCCTAGTGACTCTCACCTGGGCGCCCTCTGTGGTGACTTGCACCTGGGCACAGACAGTAGCGACTCGCACCTGGGCATAGTCTGTAGTGACTCACACCTGAGCACAGTCTGTAGTGACTCACACATGGGAAATTCCATAGTGATTCATACCTGGGCAAAGTCTGTAGTGACTCGAACCTGGGCACAGTCTGTAGTGACTCACACATGGGCACAGTCTGCAGTGACTCACACCTGGGAAATTCCATAGTGATTCATACCTGGGCACAGTCCGTAGTGATTCACACCTGGGCACAATCTGCAGTGATTTGCACCTGGGCACAGTCCGTAGTGATTCACACCTGGGCACAATCTGTAGTGATTTGCACCTGGGCACAGTCCATAGCGACTAGCACCTGGGCACAGTCCGTAATGACTCACACTTAGGCAAAGTCCGTAGTGACCTGCACCTGGGCACAGTCTGTAGTGACACACACCTGGGCACAGTCAGTAGTGATTCACACCTGGGCACAGTCTGTAATGACTCACACATGGGCACAGCCCGTAGTGACACACACCTGAGCACAGTCCGTAGTGACTCGAACCTGAGCACAGTCCGTAGTGACTCGAACCTGGGCATAGTCTGTAGTGACACACACCTGGGCACAGCCTGTACTGACTCACACCTGGGCAAATTCCGTAGTGATTCATAACTGGGCACTGTCCGTAGTGACACACACCTGGGCACAGTCTGTAGTGACTCACACCTGTGCACAGCCTGTAGAGACTCACATGTGGGCTAATTCCAAAGTGATTCACACCTGGGCAGGGCCTGTAGTGACTCGTACCTGGGCACTCTCCATGGTGACTCTCACCTGGGTACAGTCTGTAGTGACTCACACCAAGGCATGGTCCATGGTGACTCTCACCTGGGCAGAGTCAGTAGTGTCTCTCACCTGGACACAGTCTGTATTGACTCCCACCTGGGCACAGTCTGTCGTGACTCTCTCCTGGGCATAGTCTGTAGTGACTTGCACCTGGGCACAGTCTGTTGTGTCTCACACCTGGGCACAGTCCATAGTAACTCGTACCAGGGCACAGCCTGTAGTGATTCACACCTGGGCACCGTCCATAGTGACTCGTACCTGGGCACAGTCTGTAGTGATTCACACTTGGGCATAGACTGTAGTGACTCACACTTGGGCAGTGTCTATAGTGAATCCCACCTGGGCACCGTCTGTAGTGACTGGCCACAGATTGTAGTGACTCTCAGCTGGGCACAGTCAGTAGGGACTCACACCTGGGCACTGTCCCTAGAGACTCTCACCTTGGCACAGTCTGTAGGGAATCGCACCTGGGCGTCGTGAGTAGTGATTCGCACCTGGGCACAGTCTGCATTGACTCCCTCCTGGGCACAATCTGTCGTGACTCTCACCTGGGCACATTCCATAGTGATTCGCACCTGAGCACAGTCTGTAGTCACTTGCACCTGTGCACAGACTGTAGTCACTTGCACCTGCGCACAGTCCGTAGTGACTTTCACCTGGGCACAGTCCGTAGTAACTTGCACCTGCGCACAGACTGTAGTCACTTGCACCTGCGCACAGTCTGCATTGACTCACTCCTGGGCACAGACTGTAGTGTCTCGCACCTGGGCACATTCCATAGTGATTCGCACCTGAGCACAGTCTGTAGTCACTTGCACCTGCGCACAGACTGTAGTGTCTCGCACCTGGGCACATTCCATAGTGATTCGCACCTGAGCACAGTCTGTAGTCACTTGCACCTGCGCACAGACTGTAGTGTCTCGCACCTGGGCACTGTCAATAGTGACTCACACCTGGGCACACTCTGTAGTGACTCGAAGCTGGGCACAGTCT
Organism: Heterodontus francisci; assembly: GCF_036365525.1. Taxonomy (NCBI): domain Eukaryota; kingdom Metazoa; phylum Chordata; class Chondrichthyes; order Heterodontiformes; family Heterodontidae; genus Heterodontus; species Heterodontus francisci. The sequence continues at coordinate 26,143,742 of NC_090373.1, forward strand.
GTAGTGATTCGTACCTGCGCACAGTCTGTAGTGACTCACACCTGGGCACAGTCTGTAGTGACTCTCAACTGGACACAGGCCATAGTGATTTACACCTGGGCATCATCTGTAGTGACTTGCACCTGGCACAGTCCGTAGTAACTCGTACCTGGGCAACGTTTGTAGTGATTCACACCTGGGTGCACACTGTAGTGATTCACACCTGGGCACAATCAGTAGTGATTCTCACCAGGGCACAGTCAGTAGTGACTCGAACCTGGGCACAGTCCATAGTGACTCACACCAGGGCACAGTCCACGGTGACTCTCACCTGGGCACAGTCCATAGTGACTCGCACCTGGGCACAGTCCATAGTGACTCACACCAGGGCACAGTCCACGGTGACTCTCACCTGGGCACAGTCCATAGTGACTCACACCAGGGCACAGTCCACGGTGACTCTCACCTGGGCACAGTCCGTAGTGACTCACACCTTGGCACAGTCTGTAGTGACTCGCACCAGGGTACAATCTGTAGTGACTCGCACCTGGGCACAGACTGTCGTGACTCTCACCTGGGTACAGTCTGTAGTGATTCACACCAGGGCACCCTCTGTAGTGACTCCCACCTGGGCACTGTCTGTAGGGACTCAAACCTGCACATAATGTGTATTCACTTGAACCTGGGCACAGTCCGTAGCGACCCGTACCTGGGCACAGTCTGTTGTGATTCACATCTGGGCACACACTGTAGTGACTCACATCTGGGCACAATCTGTATTGACTCACACCAGGGCACAGTCAGTAGTGACTCGCACCTGGGCACAGTCTGTAGTCTCTCAAACCTGGGCACAGTCCATATTGACTAGCACCTGGGCACAGTCCATAGTGACTCACACCAGGGCACAGTCCGTAGTGACTCGCACCTGGACACAGTCTGTAGTGACTCGAACCTGGGCACAGTCTGTAGTGACACGAACCTGGGTACAGTCCATATTGACTCACACCAGGGCACAGTCCGTAGTGACTTGCACCTGGGCACTGTCTGTAGTGACTCACACCTGGGCACAGTCCATAGTGACTCACACCAGGGCACAGACCGTAGTGACTCACACCAGGGCACAGTCCGTAGTGACTTGCACCTGGGCACTGTCTGTAGTGACTCACACCTGGGCACAGTCCATAGTGACTCACGCCAGGGCACAGTCCGTAGTGACTTGCACCTGGGCACTGTCTGTAGTGACTCACACCTGGGCACAGTCTGTAGTGACTCACATCAGGGCACTGTCCATCGTGACTGTCACTTGGGTACTGCCCTTAGTGACTCTCACCTGGGCACAGTCTGTAGGGACTCACATCAAGGCACTGTCCATCGTGACTCTCACCTGGGTACTGCCCTTAGTGACTCTCACCTGGACACAGTCTGTAGGGACTCACACCTGGGCACAGTGTGTAGTGACTCGAACCTGGGCACAGTCCCTAGCATCCCGTACCTGCGTACTGTCTCTAGTGATTCACTCTTGGGCACAATCTGTATTGATTCACATCAGGGTACAGTTAGTAGTGACTCATACCTGGGAACAGTCTGTGGGGACTCTCACCTGGGCACAGTCTGTAGGGACTCTCACCTGGGCACAGTCCATAGTGACTCACACCTGGACACAGTCTGTAGGGACTCACACCTGAGCACAGTCTCTAGCGACCCGAACCTGCGTACTGTCTCTAGTGATTCACTCTTGGGCACAATCTGTATTGATTCACATCAGGGTACAGTTAGTAGTGACTCGCACCTGGGCACAGCCTGTAGTGACTCTCAGCTGGGCACAGTCCATAGTGACTCTCACCTGGGAACAGCCTGTAGTGACTCACACCTGGGAACAGCCTGTAGTGACTCGCACCTGGGCACAGCCTGTAGTGACTCTCACCTGGGCACAGTTCAAAGTGACTCTCACCTGGGCACAGCCTGTAGTGACTCACACCTGGGAACAGTCTGTAGTGACTTTCACCTGGGAACAGCCTGTAGTGACTCACACCTGGGAACAGCCTGTAGTGACTCGCACCTGGGCACAGCCTGTAGTGACTCTCACCTGGGAACAGTCTGTAGTGACTCTCACCTGGGCACAGCCTGTAGTGACTCACACCTGGGAACAGTCTGTAGTGACTCTCACCTGGGAACAGTCTGTAGTGACTCACACCTGGGAACTGCCTGTAATGACTCACACATGGGCACAGTCCGTAGTGACACACACCTGAGCACAGTCCGTAGTGACTCGAACCTGGGCATAGTCTGTAGTGACACACACCTGGGCACAGCCTGTACTGACTCACACCTGGGCAAATTCCGTAGTGATTCATAACTGGGCACTGTCCGTAGTGACACACACCTGGGCACAGTCTGTAGTGACTCACACCTGTGCACAGCCTGTAGAGACTCACATGTGGGCTAATTCCAAAGTGATTCACACCTGGGCAGGGCCTGTAGTGACTCGTACCTGGGCACTCTCCATGGTGACTCTCACCTGGGTACAGTCTGTAGTGACTCACACCAAGGCATGGTCCATGGTGACTCTCACCTGGGCAGAGTCAGTAGTGTCTCTCACCTGGACACAGTCTGTATTGACTCCCACCTGGGCACAGTCTGTCGTGACTCTCTCCTGGGCATAGTCTGTAGTGACTTGCACCTGGGCACAGTCTGTTGTGTCTCACACCTGGGCACAGTCCGTAGTAACTCGTACCAGGGCACAGCCTGTAGTGATTCACACCTGGGCACCGTCCATAGTGACTCGTACCTGGGCACAGTCTGTAGTGATTCACACTTGGGCATAGACTGTAGTGACTCACACTTGGGCAGTGTCTATAGTGAATCCCACCTGGGCACCGTCTGTAGTGACTGGCCACAGATTGTAGTGACTCTCAGCTGGGCACAGTCAGTAGGGACTCACACCTGGGCACTGTCCCTAGAGACTCTCACCTTGGCACAGTCTGTAGGGAATCGCACCTGGGCGTCGTGAGTAGTGATTCGCACCTGGGCACAGTCTGCATTGACTCCCTCCTGGGCACAATCTGTCGTGATTCTCACCTGGGCACATTCCATAGTGATTCGCACCTGAGCACAGTCTGTAGTCACTTGCACCTGTGCACAGACTGTAGTCACTTGCACCTGCGCACAGTCCGTAGTGACTTTCACCTGGGCACAGTCCGTAGTAACTTGCACCTGCGCACAGACTGTAGTCACTTGCACCTGCGCACAGTCTGCATTGACTCAATCCTGGGCACAGACTGTAGTGTCTCGCACCTGGGCACATTCCATAGTGATTCGCACCTGAGCACAGTCTGTAGTCACTTGCACCTGCGCACAGACTGTAGTGTCTCGCACCTGGGCACATTCCATAGTGATTCGCACCTGAGCACAGTCTGTAGTCACTTGCACCTGCGCACAGACTGTAGTGTCTCGCACCTGGGCACTGTCAATAGTGACTCACACCTGGGCACACTCTGTAGTGACTCGAAGCTGGGCACAGTCTGTAGTGATTCGTACCTGCGCACAGTCTGTAGTGACTCGCACCTGGGCACAGTCTGTAGTGACTCTCAACTGGACACAGGCCATAGTGATTTACACCTGGGCATCATCTGTAGTGACTTGCACCTGGCACAGTCCGTAGTAACTCGTACCTGGGCAACGTTTGTAGTGATTCACACCTGGGCGCACACTGTAGTGATTCACACCTGGGCACAATCAGTAGTGATTCTCACCAGGGCACAGTCAGTAGTGACTCGAACCTGGGCACAGTCCATAGTGACTCACACCAGGGCACAGTCCACGGTGACTCTCACCTGGGCACAGTCCATAGTGACTCGCACCTGGACACAGTCCATAGTGACTCACACCAGGGCACAGTCCACGGTGACTCTCACCTGGGCACAGTCCATAGTGACTCACACCAGGGCACAGTCCACGGTGACTCTCACCTGGGCACAGTCCGTAGTGACTCACACCTTGGCACAGTCTGTAGTGACTCGCACCAGGGTACAATCTGTAGTGACTCGCACCTGGGCACAGACTGTCGTGACTCTCACCTGGGTACAGTCTGTAGTGATTCACACCAGGGCACCCTCTGTAGTGACTCCCACCTGGGCACTGTCTGTAGGGACTCAAACCTGCACATAGTGTGTATTCACTTGAACCTGGGCACAGTCCGTAGCGACCCGTACCTGGGCACAGTCTGTTGTGATTCACATCTGGGCACACACTGTAGTGACTCACATCTGGGCACAATCTGTATTGACTCACACCAGGGCACAGTCAGTAGTGACTCGCACCTGGGCACAGTCTGTAGTCTCTCAAACCTGGGCACAGTCCATATTGACTAGCACCTGGGCACAGTCCATAGTGACTCACACCAGGGCACAGTCCGTAGTGACTCGCACCTGGACACAGTCTGTAGTGACTCGAACCTGGGCACAGTCTGTAGTGACACGAACCTGGGTACAGTCCATATTGACTCACACCAGGGCACAGTCCGTAGTGACTTGCACCTGGGCACTGTCTGTAGTGACTCACACCTGGGCACAGTCCATAGTGACTCACACCAGGGCACAGTCCGTAGTGACTCACACCAGGGCACAGTCCGTAGTGACTTGCACCTGGGCACTGTCTGTAGTGACTCACACCTGGGCACAGTCCATAGTGACTCACACCAGGGCACAGTCCGTAGTGACTTGCACCTGGGCACTGTCTGTAGTGACTCACACCTGGGCACAGTCTGTGGTGACTCACATCAGGGCACTGTCCATCGTGACTGTCACTTGGGTACTGCCCTTAGTGACTCTCACCTGGGCACAGTCTGTAGGGACTCACATCAAGGCACTGTCCATCGTGACTCTCACCTGGGTACTGCCCTTAGTGACTCTCACCTGGACACAGTCTGTAGGGACTCACACCTGGGCACAGTGTGTAGTGACTCGAACCTGGGCACAGTCCCTAGCATCCCGTACCTGCGTACTGTCTCTAGTGATTCACTCTTGGGCACAATCTGTATTGATTCATATCAGGGTACAGTTAGTAGTGACTCATACCTGGGAACAGTCTGTGGGGACTCTCACCTGGGCACAGTCTGTAGGGACTCTCACCTGGGCACAGTCCATAGTGACTCACACCTGGACACAGTCTGTAGGGACTCACACCTGGGCACAGTCCCTAGCGACCCGTACCTGCGTACTGTCTCTAGTGATTCACTCTTGGGCACAATCTGTATTGATTCACATCAGGGTACAGTTAGTAGTGACTCGTACCTGGGAACAGTCTGTGGGGACTCTCACCTGGGCACAGTCTGTAGGGACTCTCACCTGGGCACAGTCCATAGTGACTCTCACCTGGGCACAGTCTGTAGGGACTCTCACCTGGGCACAGTCCATAGTGACTCTCACCTGGGCACAGCCTGTAGTGACTCACACCTGGGAACAGTCTGTAGTGACTCTCACCTGGGAACAGCCTGTAGTGACTCACACCTGGGAACAGCCTGTAGTGACTCGCACCTGGGCACAGCCTGTAGGGACTCACATCAAGGCACTGTCCATCGTGACTCTCACCTGGGTACTGCCCTTAGTGACTCTCACCTGGACACAGTCTGTAGGGACTCACACCTGGGCACAGTCCCCAGCGACCCGTACCTGCGCACTGTCTCTAGTGATTCACTCTTGGGCACAATCTGTATTGATTCACATCAGGGCACAGTTAGTAGTGACTCGTACCTGGGCACAGCCTGTAGTGACTCATACCTGGGAACAGTCTGTAGTGACTCTCACCTGGGAACAGCCTGTAGTGACTCACACCTGGGAACAGCCTGTAGTGACTCGCACCTGGGCACAGCCTGTAGTGACTCTCAGCTGGGCACAGTCCATAGTGACTCTCACCTGGGAACAGCCTGTAGTGACTCACACCTGGGAACAGCCTGTAGTGACTCGCACCTGGGCACAGCCTGTAGTGACTCTCACCTGGGCACAGTTCAAAGTGACTCTCACCTGGGCACAGCCTGTAGTGACTCACACCTGGGAACAGTCTGTAGTGACTTTCACCTGGGAACAGCCTGTAGTGACTCACACCTGGGAACAGCCTGTAGTGACTCGCACCTGGGCACAGCCTGTAGTGACTCTCACCTGGGAACAGTCTGTAGTGACTCTCACCTGGGCACAGCCTGTAGTGACTCACACCTGGGAACAGTCTGTAGTGACTCTCACCTGGGAACAGTCTGTAGTGACTCACACCTGGGAACAGCCTGTAGTGACTCTCACCTGGGCACAGCCTGTAGTGACTCACACCTGGGAACAGTCTGTAGTGACTCGCACCTGGGCACAGCCTGTAGTGACTCTCACCTGGGAACAGTCTGTAGTGACTCTCACCTGGGAACAGTCTGTAGTGACTCTCACCTGGGCACAGCCTGTAGTGACTCACACCTGGGAACAGTCTGTAGTGACTCTCACCTGGGAACAGCCTGTAGTGACTCACACCTGGGAACAGCCTGTAGTGACTCGCACCTGGGCACAGCCTGTAGTGACTCACAACTGGGAACAGTCTGTAGTGTCTCTCACCTGGGAACAGCCTGTAGTGACTCACACCTGGGAACAGCCTGTAGTGACTCGCACCTGGGCACAGCCTGTAGTGACTCTCACCTGGGAACAGTCTGTAGGGACTCTCACCTGGGAACAGCCTGCAGTGACTTGCAGCTGAGCACAATCTGCAGTGACTCACACCTGGGAACAGTCTGTCGTGACTCGTACCTGGGCACAGCCTGTAGTGACTCACACCTGGGAACAGTCTGTAGTGACTCTCACCTGGGAACAGCCTGTAGTGACTCACACCTGGGAACAGCCTGTAGTGACTCGCACCTGGGCACAGCCTGTAGTGACTCTCACCTGGGAACAGTCTGTAGGGACTCTCACCTGGGAACAGTCTGCAGGGACTCTCACCTGAGCTCAGTCCATGGTGACTCTCACCTGGGAACAGTCTGCAGTGACTTGCAGCTGAGCACAATCTGTAGTGATTCACACCTGTGCACAGTCTGCAGTGACTCACACCTGGGAACAGTCTGTCGTGACTCACACCTGGGCACCATCTGTAGTGACTCACAGCAGTGCACTGTCCATATTGACTCGCACTTGGGCACAGTCAATAGTGACTCTCACCTGAGTTTCTGTGAGTGAGATTGTGTGAGTGTGTTTGTATGTGTGTGTGTGTGTGTTTGTGTGAGTGTGTGTGAGCATGTGTGTGAGTGGCTTTTTGAGTTTGTGTGAGTGTGATTGTGAGTGTGAGTGTGTTTCTGTGTGTGTAGGTTTGTGTGAATGTGTTTGAGAACGTGTTTGTGAGTGAGTTTGAGTTTGTTTGTGAGTGTGTGTGGGTGTGTTTGAGAGTGTCTTTGTGAGTTTGTGTGTGTGTTTGTGAGTGTGTTTGAGTGTGTGTGTGTGTGTGCTTGTAAGTCTTTGTGAGTTTGTGTGAGTGTGTTTGTGGGTTTATGTGAGTGTGGTTGTGTGAATTTCTTCGTGAGTGTGTGTGTGAGTGTGAGTGTGAGTGTGTGTGTGAATTTGTGTCTGAGTGTGTTTGTGAGTTTGTGTAAGTGTGTTGTGAATGTGTTTGTGTGAGTGTGTTTGTGAGTGTGAGTGTGTTTGTGAGTGTGTGTATGAGTGTGATTGTGAGTGTGTGTATGCGTGTGATTGTGAGCGTGTGTGTGTTTGTGAGTGTGTGAAAGTTTGTGTTTGTTTGAGTATGATTGTGTGTGAGTGTGAGTGTGTTTGGGAGTTTGTCTAAGTGTGTTTGTGAATGTGTTTCTGTGAGTGCGTTTGTGAGTGTGTTTGTGAGTTTGTCTGAGTGTGTTTGTGAATGTGTGTGTGTTTGTGAGTGTGTGAGATTTTGTGTTTTTGTGAGTGTGCTTGTGAGTATGATTGTGTGTGAGTGTGAGTGTATCTAAGTGTGTTTATGAATGTGATTCTGTGTTTCTGTGAGTGCATTTGTTAGTGTGCATGAGTGTGCTTGTGAGTGTGTGTGAGTGTTTGTGAGTTTGTGTGTGTGTTTGTGAGTGTGTGTGTGTTTGTGAGTGTGTGTGAGTGTGTTTGTGGATGTATGTGAGCGTGTGTGTGTTTGTGAGTGTGTGAGAGTTTGTGTTTGTGTGAGTATGATTGTGTGTGAGTGTGTTTGTGAATGTGTTTCTGTGAGTGCGTTTGTGAGTGTGTTTGTGAGTTTGTCTGAGTGTGTTTGTGAATGTGTGTGTGTTTGTGAGTGTGTGAGATTTTGTGTTTTTGTGAGTGTGTTTGTGAGTATGATTGTGTGTGAGTATGACTGTGTCTAAGTGTGTTTGTGAATGTGATTCTGTGTTTTTGTGAGTGCATTTGTTAGTGTGCATGAGTGTGTTTGTGAGTGTGTGTGAGTGTGTTTGTGAGTTTATGTGAATTTGTGTGTTTGTGTGAGTGTGTTTGTGAGTTTGTGTGAGTGAGTTTGTGAGAGTGTGTTTGTGAGTATGTATAAGTGTGTTTATGAGTTTGGTGAATGTGTGTGTGTTTGTGAGTTTGTGTGAATGCATTTGTGAGTGTGTGTGAATGTGTTTGTAACTGCGTGTGAGTATGAGTGTGTGAGTGTGATTGTGAGTGTGTGTGTGTGTTAGTGAGTGTGTGAGTTTGTGTTTTTGTGAGTGTGTTTGAGTGTGCTTGTGAGTATGATTGTGTGTGAGTGTGTGTGCGTTTGTGAGTTTGTCTAAGTGTGTTTGTGAATGTGATTCTGTTTCTGTGAGTGTGTTTCTGAGTGTGCATGTGTGTATTTGTGAGTTTATGCGAATTTGTGTGAATGTGTTTGTGTGTATGAGTGTGTGTGTTTGTGTGAATGTGTTTGTTAGTGTGTGTGAGCGTGTTTGTGAGTTTATGTGAATTTGTGTGAGTGTGTTTGTGAGTTTGTGTGTGTGTTTGAGTGAGTTTGTGTGAGTGTGTTTGTGTGAGTGTGTTTGTGAGTTTATGTGAATTTGTGTGAATGTGTTTGTGAGGTTGTGTGAGTTTGTCTGAGTGTGTTTGTGAGTGTGTGTGAGTGTGATTGTGCGTGTGTTTGTGTGTGTGTTTGTGAGTGTGTGAGTTTGTGTTTTTGCGAGTGTGTTTGAGTGTGCTTGTGTGTATGATTGTGTTAGTGTGTGTGTTTGTGAGTTTGTCTAAGTGTGTTTGTGAATGTGATTCTGTTTCTGTGAGTGCATTTGTGAGTGTGCATGTGTGTGTTTGTGAGTTTATGCAAATTTGTGTGAATGTGTTTGTGTCTGTGTGTGTTTGTGAGTGTGTATGAGTGTTTGTGAGTGTGTGTGTGTGATTGTGAGTGTGTATGAGTGTTTGTGAGTGTGTGTGAGTGTGATTGTGAGTGTGTTTGTGTGTGTGTTTGTGAGTGTGTGAGTTTGTGTTTTTGTGAGTGTGTTTGAGTGTGCTTGTGAGTATGATTGTGTGTGAGTGTGTGTGTGTTTGTGAGTTTGTCTAAGTGTGTTTGTGAATGTGATTCTGTTTCTGTGAGTGCGTTTCTGAGTGTGCATGAGTGTGTTTGTGAGTTTATGCGAATTTGTGTGAATGTGTTTGTGTGTGTGAGTGTGAGTGTGTTTGTGAGTGTGTTTGTGTGAGTGTGTTTGTGAGTTTGTGTGTGTGTTTGAGTGAGTTTGTGTGAATGTGTTTGTGTGAGTGTGTTTGTGAGGATGTGAGAGTGTGTTTGTGAGTTTTGTGAGTTTTGTGAATGTGTGTTTGTGAGTTTGTGTGAATGCATTTGTGAGTGTGTTTGTAAGTGTGTGTGTGAGTATGAGTGTGTGTGTTTGTAAGTGTATGTGTGAGCATGATTGTGTGAGTGTGTTTGCGAGTTTGCCTAAGTGTGTTTGTGAATGTGTTTCTGTGAGTGCGTTTGTGAGTATGCATGAGTGTGTTTGTGAGCTTGTGTGAGTGTGTTTGTGTGTGTGTTTGTGAGGTTTTGTGAGTGTGTTTGTGAGTGTGTGTGTGATTGTGTGAGTGTGATTGTGTGTGAGTGTGTTTGTGTGTGTGGTTGTGAGGTTGTGTGAGTGTGTTTGTGAGTGTGTGTGTGATTGTGTGTGTTTGTGTGAGAGTGATTATGTGTGAGTGTGTTTGTGTGAGTGCGTTTGTGAGTGTGTGTGTGAGTGTGTGTTTGAGTGTGTGTTTGTGAGTGTTTTTGAGTGTGTGTTTGAGTGTGTGTTTGTGAGTGTGTGTGAGTGTTTGTGAGTGTGTGTTTGAGTGTGTGTTTGTGAGTGTATGTGTTTTTGAGTGTGTATTTGTGAGTGTGTTTTTGAGTGTGTGTTTGTGTGTTTGTGAGTGTGTGTGAGTGTTTGTGAGTGTGTTTTTGAGTGTGTGAGTGTGTTTGTGAGAGATTTTGGCTGGAATCTTATCATTGCCGTGGTGTTCCTGATGGTGGGACTGGAAGTTGTCAGACCTCCGTTTCCGCTGCAAATCCCGTTTCCCATGTGATTTTGTATTTAAATCAGCTATGTGGCGACAGGCACGGGGACACATGGGGTCATGTGGTGACGGGCACGGGGACACATGGGGTCATGTGGTGACAGGCACGGGGACACATGGGGTCATGTGGCGACAGGCACGGGGACACATGGGGTCATGTGGCGACAGGCATGGGGACACATGGGGTCATGCGGCGACAGGCACGGGGACACATGGGGTCATGTGGCGACAGGCACAGGAACACATGGGGTCATGTGGTGACAGGCATGGGGACACATGGGGTCATGTGGCGACAGGCACGGGGACACATGGGGTCATGTGGCGACGGGCACGGGGACACATGGGGTCATGTGGCGACGGGCACGGGGACACATGGGGTCATGTGGCGACGGGCACGGGAACACATGGGGTCATGTGGCGACGGGCATGGGGACACATGGGGTCATGTGGCGACAGGCACGGGGACACATGGGGTCATGTGGCGACGGGCACGGGGACACATGGGGTCATGTGGCGACGGGCACGGGGACACATGGGGTCATGTGGCGACGGGCACGGGGACACATGGGGTCATGTGGCGACCGGCACGGGAACACATGGGGTCATGTGGCGACAGGCATGGGGACACATGGGGTCATGTGGCGACGGGCACGGGGACACATGGGGTCATGTGGCGACAGGCACGGGGACACATGGGGTCATGTGGCGACAGGCACGGGGACACATGGGGTCATGTGGCGACGGGCACGGGGACACATGGGGTTATGTGGCGACAGGCACGGGGACACATGGGGTCATGTGGCGACGGGCAACCTTTTATTGGTGGAACCTGCCGTCACTGCCCCAAGCACCATGATCGCCACAGATATAAAACATTCTGTGTTTGCAGCCTCAAGGATCAGCCGCCTTCCTTTCATGTAAATTGAAGCTTTTACTTAAATTAAAATGGTTTTGCCTCCATCATGTTGTGAAAGTCACCACCGACTTCATACCATTTATTTGCCCTACAGCCAAAGTGAATGACACGGCAGCCAGCAGGCAGTGTCCTGCCCCACCGTTCAGTGATGCCTCTCTGCAGGTTCTCCCCCAGGCTGTCAGGGAAAGGCGGGAGGTCCTCCTCCCTGCAGATGGAGTCCGAAGACCCTCTTGACTGACCAAGGCAGCCTGGATGGTGGTAGCAGAGGAGGTCTCGAACCATGAGGTTACTTGTAGAACATGGGTGCAGTGTCACAAGCAAATCAATGACTTGCTCAGATCAGTGAGGGTAAGTGGTCCTGGTGAAGCTGGTCCATTGTTTTCTTCCATGGCTCTGTGTCTTTAAGGCAGAGGGGATACAAGGAATGCAGTGGAATGCATGAGCAGCCTTGGTGCCATTCATTAAATGATGAAGATTGACATTGTTTCTGTGATTGGATGTGACCTGTGAAAGCCAATGCAGAATGATCGATGCCAATGCATGTATGCAATAGTTGTGATGCATCATTTGCCGTGTCATTAAATCTGCACTGTCTGCTGCAAGATAAACGAAGCCCAACCAGTGTGAGCATGTTAGAATAGGAGGAGGGGTCCCTGGCATCAGGCTGCTGACCATGGCTGAGGAGGAGGCCTCTGAGATGGCGAGAGAGGAGGGAGGCTGGGCGAGTGGAGATGGCGAGTCAGGAGCCACAAGGCGTAAGGATGAAGTGTCATCTCTGCTCTTGCATCCATATGTGGAAAATGAAGGAAATTGTGTGAACTCATGTGAAGCACATGCTTAAAGTGTCTCTGATTGTGTCTCCACTGCAGATGCCTGCACTAGAGTAACAGAACGCCGCGTGGTCCAAGAAACATCCTCCGGGGAGGAAGATGAAGCCAATGTCCTAGAGGGTGCACCGTCACCAGCCTCTTCTTCCACCTCCGTCAGCGCAGATACATCCACACGTTCCACAGGGGGTTTAAGATTAGAATCTGGGTCACAATCTGGTGGTCACGACACAGACACGCCCCAGCAGCTGAGGAAACATGTGCCAGCCAGGTCCCCCTGACGATCGGAGGACTGCTGGGGACCAGCCCCCTGCTCAGCCCCCTGCTCAGCCTGTTCAGATGATCCTCTGTTTGTTGCTATGAGAAGTCTGCTGGATGTGCGGCAAAGCCATGTGGAAAATATGTCGGAGATGCCTGAGGTTATGTGTAGTTTTGCCTGTGCCATGGAGGAGTCCATGCAAGCCATGACATCTGCCATGTCCCAGGCATTTGAGCATATGGTTTCATCAGTAGAACGTCTGGCAAGCTCTGTGGCAAGTCTGGTTGAGCACTCGAGCCATGTGCAATCTGACATGCACTCCATCGCTGTTGCTGCGGGCTCCGTGCAGCAGAGCCTAAGCAAGAGGGGACTGAGGAACCTGGACCTCCCTCTGGGTGCCCCTTCCTCTCAGGGAGACAGGCAGGTGCCATCACGCACCCAGATGGAAGAGCAGCGTGTGCCAGTTGCCCTGGGGCTTTCCTCTTAGATCACATCCAGGGTAACTGGCATCTCATCCTCCCCCACCCCACATCCCCCAACACTGACCCCCTTACCTCCAGCAGACGAGCACATGGAAATACTCAATCACCATTGCTGCAGACCCCCAGTGGGATGGAGCCCCGAAGAGCCGTTCCTCCAGAGGACGATCGCCATGGTCATCCAGGGCAATGGGGCAGTGCACTGAGCAGACTGTCTCCACCTCAGTTGTTACTGTCAGGGTAGCACCTCGACATAGTGGGGGAAAATGGAAATTGAAAGAGTTTTGATCATGAAGGTGTCACGGGTGATGTATAAATTGTGACGATTGAAAAGTTTTAACAATACATTTTTATTTCATACAAAATTTGATCCACTCTTGGTAATGTTTTGCTTGGTTACAGATGGATACAAAGATTTTTTTGGGGAGGCCTATGGCAGGAAAAGCAAAGCATCTCAGGAAATGTCCAGTGTCCATTTCTCATTGGAATTTGAGCCTTCACTCTTCAATCATGGCTGCTTTCCTATTGATGATTAATAATTTTTCCAATACTCTCATCTCATGCCTTGCTATGTTTTCTACAGTCATAACAACACTGCTCGGAGTGATGTGTAGATTAGATTAGATTAGATTAGAGATACAGCACTGAAACAGGCCCTTCGGCCCACCGAGTCTGTGCCGAACATCAACCACCCATTTATACTAATCCTATACTAATCCCATATTCCTACCAAACATCCCCACCTGTCCCTATATTTCCCTACCACCTACCTATACTAGTGACAATTTATAATGGCCAATTTACCTAGCAACCTGCAAGTCTTTTGGCTTGTGGGAGGAAACCGGAGCACCCAGAGAAAACCCACGCAGACACAGGGAGAACTTGCAAACTCCACACAGACAGTACCCAGAATCGAACCTGGGTCGCTGGAGCTGCGAGGCTGCGGTGCTAACCACTGCGCTACTGTGCTGCCCTCATTCATCGTAGCCCATGGATGATTTCAAATGCCAATCACATGAAAGTGCAGCCACACTTCATTAAGATTGCAGAGATGAATAAGACCTCCTGTAAAAGGGAATTTCTGTGAGGAATTGTCATGTTTCTCCTCCCAACGTTCCTTGATGATGTGGCTTATCATTGGCGGAAACATGTATAAATGAGGTTCTCCCTGATGTCCCTTGCATGTCTCTCCATGGCCCTCATATCGATGACGGCAGCATTGTATTGTTGTCCTCCTCCTCACCCTCTACATAGTCATCCTCATCTGAGGAAAACTGGTGTTCCTCCTGTTCCTCTGCCTGCAGAATGCTGCCACGTCTAATTGCAAGGTTGTGCAAGGCATAGCAGACAACAATTATTCGTGAGACAAAAACAAGAAATGCTGGATTCACTCTTACACAATTATTCGTGAGACCCTCTGTGGCACGTAGTGAGGAGCCCCTCCAGACTGGTCATGGTAAGGGAACTGCATTTTCAGCAAGCCAATGCTGAGTTCACTAATGTCTCTGGTGGACGTGTCAGTGACATTGTGTGAGTGTGTGAGTGAGTGTGAGTGAGTGTGAGTGTGTGTGTGTGTGTGTGTGAGTGAGTGAGTGTGATAGTGTGTATGAGTGGGTGTGAATGAGTGAGAGTGAGTGTGGGAGTTTGTGTGAGTGAGTGTGTGTGTGAGAGTGAGTGAGTGAATGAGTGAGTGAGTGAGTGTGAGTGTGTGTGAGTGAATATGTGAGTGTGTGTGTGAGTGAATGTGTGTGAGGGAGTGAGTGTGACAGCGTGTGAGTGAGTGAGTGAGAATGTTAGAGTGTGTGGGAGCGTGTGCGGGTGAGTGTGTGTGTGAGTGCTAGTGTGTGGGAGTGAGTGTGTGCGTGATAGTGTGTATGAGTGAGTGTGAGAGTTTGTGAGTGAGTGTGTGTGAGTTAGTGTGTGTGAGTTAGTGTGTGATTGTGAGTGTGCGTTTATGAGAGTGAGTGAGTGTGTATGAGTGAGTGTGTGTGTGTGTGAGTGTGTGTGTGTGAGTGAGTGTGATAGTGTGTATGAGTGGGTGTGAATGAGTGAGAGTGAGTGTGGGAGTTCGTGTGAGTGAGTGTGTGTGTGAGTGTGTGTGTGAGAGTGAGTGAGTGAATGAGTGAATGAGTGAGTGAGTGAGTGAGTGTGAGTGAATATGTGAGTGTGTGTGGAAGTGAGTGTGTGTGTGAGGGAGTGAGTGTGAGTGTGACAGCGTGTGAGTGAGTGAGTGAGTGAGAATGTTAGAGTGTGTGGGAGCGTGTGCGAGTGTGTGTGTGAATGTGTGTGATAGTGTGTATGAGTGAGTGCAAATGAGTGAGTGTGGGAGTGAGTGAGTGTGAGTGTGTGTGAGAGTTTGTGAGTGAGTGTGTGTGAGTTAGTGTGTGATTGTGTGTGAGTTAGTGTGTGATCGTGAGTGTGCGTTTATGAGTGTGAGTGTGTGAGTGTGTATGAGTGAGTGTGAGAGTGTGTATGAGTGAGTGTGTGTGTGAGTGAGTGTATGTGAGTGAGTGTGTGTGTGAATGAGTGTGAATGAGTGAGAGTGAGTGTGGGAGTTTGTGGGAGCGAGTGTGTGTGTGTGTGAGTGTGTGCATGTGTGTGAGTGAGTGAGTGTGATAGTGTGTATAAGTGAGTGTGAATGAGAGAGTGTGAGTGTGGGAGTTTGCGGGAGCGAGTGTGTGTGTGTGTGAGTGAGTGTGAGTGCGTGAGAGTGAGTGAGTGAGTGTGTGTGAGTGAGTGTGTGTGTGCGTGAATATGTGAGTGTGTGTGTGAGTGAGTGAATGTGTGTGAGGGAATGAGTGTGAGTGTGACAGCGTGTGTGAGTGCATGTAAGTGAGTGTGAATGAGTGAGTGAGAATGTGTGGGAGCATGTGTGAGTGTTTGTGAGTGGGTGTGTGCGTGTGTGTGTGATAGTGAGTGTGAGTGAGTGTGGGAGTGAATGAGTGTGAGTGTGGGAATGTGTGTGTTTGTGAGTGAGTGTGTGAGTTAGTGTGTGATTGTGAGTGTGTGATTGTGAGTGTGTGTTTGTGAGTGTGTGTTCATGAGTGCGTGTGAGTGATTGAGTGAGTGTGTGTGTGTGAGTGTGTATGAGTGAGTGTAAGTGAGTGTGAGAGTGTTAGTGTGTGATTGTGAGTGAGTGTGTGTTTGTGAGTGTGTGTTCATGAGTGTGAGTGTGTGTGTGTATGAGTGAGTGCGTGTGTGTGAGTGAGTGCGAGTGTGGGAGTGTGTGAGTGAGTGAGTGAGAGTGTGTTAGTGTGTGTGAGTGTAAGCATGTGAGTGTGGGAGTGAGTGAGTGTGAATGAGTGAGAGTGAGTGTGGGAGTTTGTGGGAGAGAGTGTGTGTGTGTGTGTGTGTGAGTGTGTGAGAGTGAGTGAGTGAATGAGTGAGTGAATGCGAGTGTGTGAGTGAATGAGTGAGTGAATGCGAGTGTGTGTGAGTGAGTGTGTGTGTGTGAGTGAATATGTGAGTTTGTGTGTGAGTGAGTGTGAGTGTGTGAGAGTGAGTGAGTGAATGAATGCGAGTGTTTGTGAGTGAGTGTGTGTATGTGAGTGAATATGTGAGTGTGTGTGTGAGTGAGTGTGAGTGAATGTGTATGAGTGAGTGGGAGTGAGTGAGTGTGAGTGTGGGAGTGTGTGTGAGTGTTTGTGAGTGAGCGTGTGTGAGTTAGTGTGTGATTGTGTGTGTGTGTGTGTTTGTGAATGTGTGTTTATGAGTATGAGTGAGTGTGAGTGAGTATGTGTGTATGAGTGAGTGTGAGTGAGTGTGAGTGAGTGTGTGTGTATGAGTGTGTGTGCGAGTGAGTGTATGTGAGTGAGTGTGTGTGTGTGTGAGTGAGTGTGTGCATGTGTGTGAGTGAGTGAGTGTGATAGTGTGTATAAGTGAGTGTGAATGAGTGAGTGTGAGTGTGGGAGTTTGCGGGAGCGAGTGTGTGTGTGTGAGTGAGTGTGAGTGCGTGAGAGTGAGTGAGTGAGTGAATGTGAGTGTGTGTGAGTGGGTGTATGTGTGAGTGAATATGTGAGTGTGTGTGTGAGTGAGTGTGAGAGTGACAGCGTGTGTGAGTGCATGTAAGTGAGTGTGAGCGAGTGAGTGAGAATGTTAGAGTGTGTGGGAGCATGTGTGAGTGTTTGTGAGTGAGTGTGGGAGTGAATGAGTGTGAGTGTGGGAATGTGTGTGTTTATGAGTGAGTGTGTGAGTTAGTGTGTGATTGTGAGTGTGTGATTGTGAGTGTGTGTTTGTGAGTGTATGTTCATGAGTGCGTGTGAGTGATTGAGTGAGTGTGTGTGCGTGTGAGTGTGTATGAGTGAGTGTAAGTGAGTGTGAGAGTGTGTGTGCGTGAGTGTGTGTGTTAGTGTGTGATTGTGAGTGAGTGTGTGTTTGTGAGTGTGTGTTTATGAGTGTGAGTGTGTGTGTGTATGAGTGAGTGAGTGTGTGTTCATGAGTGCGTGTGAGTGAGTGAGTGTGTGTGTGTGAGTGTGTATGAGTGAGTGTGAGCGTGTGTGAGTGTGAGAGTGTGTGTTTATGAGTGTGTGTGTATGAGTGAGTGCGTGTGTGTGAGTGAGTGAGAGTGTGGGAGTGTGTGTGAGTGGGTGAGTGAGAGTGTGTTAGTGTGTGTGAGTGTAAGCATGTGAGTGTGGGAGTGAGTGAGTGTGAATGAGTGAGAGTGAGCGTGCAAGTGTATGTGAGTGAGTGTGTGCATGTGAGTGAGTGAGTGAGTGTGATAGTGTGTATGAGTGAGTGTGAATGAGTGAGAGTGAGTGTGGGAGTTTGTGGGTGCAAGAGTGTGTATGTGTGAGTGAGTGTGTGAGAGTGAGTGAGTGACTGAATGTGAGTGTGTGTGAGTGAGTGTGTGTGTGAGTGAATATGTGAGTGTGTGTGTGAGTGAGTGAATGTGTGTGAGGGAATGAGTGTGAGTGTGACAGCGTGTGTGAGTGCGTGTGAGTGAGTGTGAGTGAGTGAGTGAGAATGTTAGAGTGTGTGGGAGCATGTGTGAGTGTTTGTGAGTGAGTGTGTGCGTGTGTGTGTGATAGTGAGTGTGAGTGAGTGTGGGAGTGAATGAGTGTGAGTGTGGGAATGTGTGTGTGTTTGTGAGTGAGTTAGTGTGTGATTGTGAGTGTGTGATTGTGAGTGTGTGTTTGTGAGTGTGTGTTCATGAGTGCGTGTGAGTGAGTGAGTGAGTGAGTGTGAGAGTGTGTGGGCGTGAGTGTGTGTGTTAGTGTGTGATTGTGAGTGAGTGTGTGTTTGTGAGTGTGTGTTTATGAGTGTGAGAGTGTGTGTGCGTGAGTGTGTGTGTTAGTGTGTGATTGTGAGTGAGTGTGTGTTTGTGAGTGTGTGTTTATGAGTGTGAGTGTGAGTGTGTGTGCATGAGTGAGTGCGTGTGTGTGAGTGAGTGAGATGTGGGAGTATGTGTGAGTGGGTGAGTGAGAGTGTGTTAGTGGTGTGAGTGTAAGCATGTGAGTGTGGGAGTGAGTGAGTTTGAATGAGTGAGAGTGAGCGTGCAAGTGTATGTGAGTGAGTGTGTGTGAGTGGTGAGTGTGTGCATGTGTGTGAGGTGAGTGAGTGTGATAGTGTGTATGAGTGAGGTGTGAATGAGTGAGAGTGAGTGTGGGAGTTTGTGGGTGCAAGAGTGTGTGTGTGTGAGTGAGTGTGTGAGAGTGAGTGAGTGAGTGACTGAATGTGAGTGTGTGTGAGTGAGTGTGTGTGTGAGTGAATTGTGAGTGTGTGTGTGAGTGAGTGAATTTGTGTGAGGAATGAGTGTGAGTGTGACAGCGTGTGTGAGTGAGTGTGAGTGAGTGAGTGAGAATGTTAGAGTTTGTGGGAGCGTGTGTGAGTGTGTGTGTGATAGTGTGTATGAGTGAGTGTGAAGTGAGTGTGGGAGTTGTGTTTGAGGTGTTTGTGAGTGAGTGTGGTGCGTGTGTGATAGTGAGTGTGAGTGAGTGAGTGTGGGAGTGAGTGAGTGTGAGTGTAGAAGTGTGTGTGTTAGTGTGTGTTTGTGAGTGTATGTTCATGAGTGTGAGTGAGTGTGTGAGTGAGTGAGTGAGTGTGTGAGTGTGTATGAGGTGAGTGTGAGAGTGTGAGTGAGTGTGAGTGTGAGTGTGTGTGTGAGTGTGTATGAGTGAGTGTGTGTGTGTGAGTGAGTGCATGTGTGTGAGTGAGTGAATGTGATAGTGTGTATGAGTGAGAGTGAGTGAGTGAATGTGAGTGAGTGTGTATGTGTGTGTGTGTGAGTGAGTGTGTGTGTGTGATAGTGTGTATGAGTGTGGAGGAGTGTGAGTGTGGGAGGGAGTGAGTGAGTGAGTGTGAGGAGGTGTGTGTGTTGGTGTGTGATTGTGAGAGAGTGTGTGTTTGTGAGTGTGTGTTTATGAGTGTGAGTGCATGTGTGTGAGTGAGTGAGAGTGTGGGAGTGTGTGTGAGTGTATGCATATGAGTGTGGGAGTCAGTGAGTGTGAATGAGTAAGAGTGAGCGTGCGAGTGTATGTGAAGTGAGTGTGTGTGTTTATTTATTTGAGAAATTCTCCTGCTGTGTTATTCTACATTTGCTTTAACCAAAGTCTTTTCTTTCCCGCGGCTGTTTCCTGTTTGCAGTTTCTAAAGTAGGTGCCTCTTATTTTAAAGCTGACCGCACCCCCCTCCCCCCTCCTCACCTCCCCCCCGTGATGTAAACAAGGACCGTTACCGAGTTTCTGTGAATTGAATCTCTCGCTCTGCCTCATGTGACTGTTTACAGGAACAGACTGACTCTGCGCTGAAGGCCTCAAACCTGTTTTCATTGTTAATGAGGCTAAAGGTCACTGTTTGAAAGGAACAGGGCTGGCGAGAGTGGAGTGGGGGCAGGGGAGAGGGAGAGGGGAGAGGGAGGGGGGATGGGGAGGAGGAGGTGAGGAGGGAGGGGGGAGGGAGGAGGAGAGGGAAGGGGAAGGAGGGGAGGAGAGGGAGGAGGGGGGAAAGGGGGGAGGAGGAGGGGAGGGGCAAGTGGAGGGCGGAGGGGGAGGGGGGAAAGGGAGGGGGGAGGGGAAGAGGGAGGGGGAGGGGAGGGGCGAGTGGAGGGGGAGATGGGGGAGGAGAGGGGAAGAGGGAGACGGGGGAGGGGAGAGGGGAAGAGGGAGAGGGGGGAGGGGAGGGGAGGGGCGAGTGGAGGGGGAGATGGGGGAGGAGAGGGGAAGAGGGAGACGGGGGAGGGGAGACGGGAGAGGGGAAGAGGGAGAGGGGAGGGGGGAAGGGAGAGGGGGGAGGGAAGGAGAGGGAGGAGGGGGGAAAGGGGGAGGAGGTGGGGAGGGGCGAGTGGAGGGGGAGAGGAAGGCGGGGAGGGGGGAGAGGGAGGGGGGAGGGGGAAGAGGGAGGGGGAGATGGGGGAGGAGAGGGGAAGAGGGAGACGGGGGAGGGGAGACGGGAGAGGGGAAGAGGGAGAGGGGGGAGGGAAGAGGAGGGAGAGGGAAGAGGGAGAGGGAAGAGGGAGAGGGAGGGGAAGAGGGAGCGGGGGGAGGGAACAGGGGGAGAGGGAGGGAAGAGGGGGGAGGAGAGGGGGAGGAGAGAAGAGAGGAGGGGAGGAGAGAAGAGAGGAGGGGAGGGAGGGGAGGAGAGGAGAGGAGAGGGGGAGGAGAGAGGAGAGGGGGAGGAGAGGAGAGGGGGAGGGGAGGAGAGTAGAGAGGAGAGAAGAGAAGAGAGGAGGGGTGGGGTGGAAAGAAGAGAGGAGATGGGGGGGGAGGGGAGGAGAGAGGAGAGGGGGAGGAGAGGAGAGGGGGAGGGGAGGAGAGTAGAGAGGAGAGAAGAGAAGAGAGGAGGGGTGGGGTGGAAAGAAGAGAGGAGATGGGGGGGGGAGGGGAGGAGAGAGGAGAGGGGGGGAGAGGAGGGGACTTTCTGTTAGTAATATTTCCACCCTTTAGACCTTGTGTAATGGGATCCTCTGCTCGGAGTGCTACTGGTTGCAGACTGGCTGCCAGCAAAGCCGGGGGCTGTCACACTGAACTGGTAGATAGAGCCTCCAATTCACACAGCCTGTAGTCAGCTCATTTCCCCTACGGCCAATCACTGAGCGGTTGCCAACTCCAGTTGGACTTATTCCAGGAGGGTTTGTCACATGACCACCAAGTGCCCCATCCGGTCCAACAACCTTATTTTCTCACCATCTCTGATTTTGCTTTAACCAGTTAACAGAATTGTTCAAAATGAGATTAATAAAAACCACACACACAGTTTTTTTCTCAGGGGTTTTTTGCTGATGGTAGCAATGTGTTCTGGAGATTACTCTTCAACTCCTAGAGGCTCCAGGCCTATCCTCAATGGTTGGCAACTCCAACTGACCTGCTGAGAATGGGATTGGATCTGGAAGACATGGGCCCTCAATGGTTATGGCGAGGGTGTCGGCGAAAATCCCGTAAACCCAGAGAGGCTGAACATAACAACGGGACTTCACTGTAATCTGTTTGCTCCATCTTGTATCAGACAGCCTGGCAGGTGGAAAATCCAGCAGCCAGGGACCTGAGGGGACTGACCCTCAACACTGGAGAGGGGGAAATACTGGGATTAGGAGGATGAGGAGAACCGGGAGAGGATCGGGAGGAAGAAGACCGGGAGGGTGAGCATTGGGATGGGGGAGAGGATCGGGAAGGGGGAGAGGTTTGGGAGGGTGAGGAATGGGAGGGTGAGGATCGAGAGGAGGAAGATTGGGAAGGGGGCAGGTCAGCAATGAGGGCTGTGGGAGGCTGAAGACTTCCTGTAGTGTTTTTGGAGAGAGCCCCTGCTCCAACAGGGAATGCTGTAACCGGCCCCTGCTCTGACAGGGAATGCTGTAACCGGCCCCTGCTCCTACAGGGAATGCTGTAACCGGCCCCTACTCTGACAGGGAATGCTGTAACCGGCCCCTGCTCCAACAGGGAATACTGTAACCTGCCCCTGCTCCGACTGGGAATGCTGTAACCGGCCCCGGCTCCTACAGGGAATGCTGTAATGGGTCCCTGCTCCTACAGGGAATGCTGTAATGGGTCCCTGCTTCTACAGGGAGTTCTGTAACGGGTCCCTGCTCCGATAGGGAATGCTGTAACCGGCCCCTGCTCCTACAGGGAATGCTGTAACTGGCCCCTGCTCCTACAGGGAATGCTGTAACGGGTCCCTGCTCCGATAGGGAATGCTGTAACCGGCCCCTGCTCCTACAGGGAATGCTGTAACTGGCCCCTACTCTGACAGGGAATGCTGTAACTGGCCCCTGCTCCTATAGGGAATGCTGTAACTGGCCCCTGCTCCTACAGGGAATGCTGTAATGGGTCCCTGCTCCTACAGGGAATGCTGTAACTGGCCCCTGCTCCTACAGGGAATGCTGTAACTGGCCCCTGCTTCTACAGGGAATGCTGTAATGGGTCCCTGCTCCTACAGGGAATGCTGTAATGGGTCCCTGCTTCTACAGGGAATGCTGTAACTGGCCCCTGCTCCTACAGGGAATGCTGTAACTGGCCCCTGCTCCTACAGGGAATGCTGTAACTGGCCCCTACTCTGACAGGGAATGCTGTAATGGGTCCCTGCTCCTACAGGGAATGCTGTAATGGGTCCCTGCTTCTACAGGGAATGCTGTAACTGGCCCCTGCTCCTACAGGGAATGCTGTAACTGGCCCCTACTCTGACAGGGAATGCTGTAATGGGTCCCTGCTTCTACAGGGAATGCTGTAACTGGCCCCTACTCTGACAGGGAATGCTGTAACTGGCCCCTGCTCCTATAGGGAATGCTGTAACTGGCCCCTGCTCCTACAGGGAATGCTGTAACTGGCCCCTGCTCCTACAGGGAATGCTGTAACTGGCCCCTACTCTGACAGGGAATGCTGTAATGGGTCCCTGCTTCTACAGGGAATGCTGTAACTGGCCCCTACTCTGACAGGGAATGCTGTAACTGGCCCCTGCTCCTATAGGGAATGCTGTAACTGGCCCCTGCTCCTACAGGGAATGCTGTAACTGGCCCCTGCTCCTATAGGGAATGCTGTAACTGGCCCCTGCTCCTACAGGGAATGCTGTAACCGGCCCCTGCTCCGACAGGGAATGCTGTAACCGGCCCCTGCTCCTACAGGGAATGCTGTAACTGGCCCCTGCTCCTACAGGGAATGCTGTAACTGGCCCCTACTCTGACAGGGAATGCTGTAACTGGCCCCTGCTCCTACAGGGAATGCTGTAACCGGCCCCTGCTCCTACAGGGAATGCTGTAATGGGTCCCTGCTTCTACAGGGAATGCTGTAACTGGCCCCTGCTCCTACAGGGAATGCTGTAATGGGTCCCTGCTTCTACAGGGAGTTCTGTAACGGGTCCCTGCTCCGATAGGGAATGCTGTAACCGGCCCCTGCTCCTACAGGGAATGCTGTAATGGGTCCCTGCTCCTACAGGGAATGCTGTAACTGGCCCCTGCTCCTACAGGGAATGCTGTAATGGGTCCCTGCTCCTACAGGGAATGCTGTAATGGGTCCCTGCTCCTACAGGGAATGCTGTAATGGGTCCCTGCTCCTACAGGGAATGCTGTAGCCGGCCCCTGCTCCTATAGGGAATGCTGTAACTGGCCCCTGCTTCTACAGGGAATGCTGTAATGGGTCCCTGCTCCTACAGGGAATGCTGTAATGGGTCCCTGCTCCTACAGGGAATGCTGTAGCCGGCCCCTGCTCCTACAGGGAATGCTGTAACTGGCCCCTGCTCCTACAGGGAATGCTGTAACTGGCCCCTGCTCCTACAGGGAATGCTGTAATGGGTCCCTGCTCCTACAGGGAATGCTGTAACTGGCCCCTGCTCCTACAGGCAATGCTGTAATGGGTCCCTGCTCCTACAGGGAATGCTGTAGCCAGCCGATCCTGCCACCGTCCCACTGCTGGGATTCAAATCCCCATGGAGCAGCTTTCAATTTTAATCAGGTTCCCAATGACACTGCAGGATAACTGATTTAAATATGTTAATGAGGGGTCCCGCCTCCTCACATTGGCACGCTCAGGCACCCTGAATCCAGCACATTCAAATGGCATTGGTCACATATCCCATGATTTAATGTTTTAACCTCCTTCCACCCATTGACACTCCTGCCTGTTATGTGGGGTTAATATCGAGACCTGGGTCTTACAGTTCAGTGGCCTAAGGGGCAACTCGACATTCATTACCTTTTCGTTTTCCCATTCCCCTAGACAGAAGTAGCAAGACCCTAATAAAACACTTGTTACTTTACCCCCTCAAAGCTGGGACATTTGGCACTTTTATTATCTGACATACAGCCCCCACCCTATTCCTGTCATTTCTCATTGTCCAAGAAACTATTGATTTCACTTGTCCTGTACCTGGAGGCCTTCAGTTTTTGGAATGGTGTAAGGAGATTTCCTTTCTCATGGTGAGGTTCTGTGCTATTTGCTCACCAGCTATACTGGAGTAGTCATTCCCATAGCATTCCGGCCTCCGAGTTCAAAGAGCATGTATTTGACCTCCAATCCAGAAAGTCCCAGCGAGCAGAGACGGGAGCTCCAGTCTCTGACATCCAGCAGATGTTTGGGTCCTGATAAGAGGGGATCAGCTCTCCCCACTCCCTCCCCCTCTCCCCACTCCCTCCCCCTCCCCCCCCCCTCCCCCCACTCCCACCTCACCCCACCTCATATCTAACCAGTCGTCCTGGTGATGCGGTTGTGAATCAGGCTAACAACCAGTCCACATACAAATGGGTCTTTGTTGTGGAAATAACCCATCTGCTGGATATGAAGTAGTTGAAGGGATAGGCCGCTTCCTGTGCTGTTCAGCATGGAGGAGTGGAATCAGTCTGAACTATTAACTATCTGGATGTATGTTCCAGAGATCATGGGTTCAAATCCCACTGTGACAGTTTGAGAATTTGAATTCAGTTTTTTAAAAAATCTGTCATTCCAACCTCTTCAAATGGTCATCTTACTCACATGGCCAGCTCTGGAGAAGCCCAGCATATCAGCCTTGCTTCCTTCCTATTCACCATTGCCAGGATACCCTTTGGAAAGATTATCCACAGTCAAATTCCCCGTGGATACAGAGATAATAATGGAGCTGCTCCTTTCAGTGTCTCCTCCCAGTCCCATGATGGATTGCTGTTAGATGTCAAACCAAGGCCTCACCTGCCCTCTCACGTCGACACAATGGAACCTGTGAAACCATTCAACACGGGCACTGGGGACAGCTCAACTGCTATTCTTCCAATAGTGCAGTGGGATCTTTTATATCCACCCGACAGGGCAGATGGGGCCTTGGTTTAAGGTCTCATCCAAAAGACAGCACCTCCAACAGCTTGGCACTCCCTCAGAACTGCACTGGAAGCATCAGCCTGGATTATGAACTCAAATCTCCAGCGTAAGACTTGAACTTACAACCTTCAAACTCCCAGCGTGGGCATGCTACCACTGGGTTGCAGCTTACAGCATCTGCTTTGAAAGGGTATGAACTATGTAGCCATTTCCTGTGTTCTCCTGAATTTCAAGGCCTTCTCCAAGGTACTGCTTGTGTTAAGGTGTCAGACTAGCTCAGTGAGTGGTACCTGCAGCTTTGAATCAGAAAGTTGTGAGTTCACGTCCAATGATTTGAACTCATCTATTCTAACACTGCAGTGAGGGACTGGGGGAAAAGGTGTTGCTCTTGGTATGAGATGTCAGAACAAGAGGCTGATTACCTGTTCTGTTAGAAACACGGAGTTGGATTTTCCATTGGGCTTCAGAATGCTGCCATTGGGACTGAATGGGAGTCCCAAGCCCAGACTTGCCAGCTTTGTGATTTGACAGAGGCGGTCTCCTGTGGGCCCACTGTCCAATTAAGGAGGGTGGGCAGCTCCTAATTCTGCTGGAGGAAGGTCAGAGACCTGGGGGGCGGGGCGGGCACCTCAAAATGCAGACGTCCTTGGATAAGTAAATAGATGTAATAAATTCAGGATGGCCCTGCTGATCTGGGGTTGGGGTGGGTTGTCAAAGGGGGCAGCCTTTCCTGCCCTCTTGCTCCGATAGCCCCCTGGGCTGCCACATGGAGGCTGCCTGCATGAAGCTGGCAGCCTCCCCACATGGCAGGGGCAGCCATGTTGAAGAGCACCTAATTGGGGTTTTAATTAAGCAAAACGACCCACATCCTGGCTCACATTCTGTCCGCCGCAGGGAAATCTCCTCAGTGGCAGGACTGTGTCAGGGAGCCATTCCAACACAGCTCCCCCCTATTTTACCCCCCACGCCCCATCACTGCCACCTCCTTTCCCACCAACGGGGGCTGGAAATGGTTAAGCCATAGAAACAGGCATAAACCATTCAGCCACCTCCAGCCCATTCCACCCTACTATGAGATAATGGCTAATCTGTATCTGTGCTCCATCTACTTGCCTTGGTTCTGTAACAACAACAACAACAACTTATATTTATATCGCGCCTTTAATAAAACATCCAAAGGCACTTCACAGGAACATTATAAAACAAAATATGACACTGAGCCACAAAAGGAGATATTAGGTCAGATGACTAAAAACTTGGTCAAAGAGGAAGGCTTTAAGGAGTGTATTAAAGGAGGAAAGTGAGGTGGAGAGGCAGAGAGGTGTGGGGAGGGTAGTCCAGAGCTTGGGGAACATCCCCCGTCTGAAGGCAACTGAAGGCCTGGCCACCAATGGTGGAGTGATTAAAATCAGGGATGCACAGGAGGCCAGAATTAGAGGAATGCAGATATCTTGGAGGGTTGTGGTGCTGGAGGAGATTACAGAGATAGAGAGTGACGAGGCCATGGAGGGATTTGAAAACAAGGATGAGAATTTTAATATTAAAGTGTTGCTTGACCTGGAGCCAATGTAGGTCAGTGAATGTAGGTCAGGGGTGATAGCGGAACGGACTTGGTGCAAGTTAAGACACAGACAGCGGAGTTTTGGATGACTTCAAGTTTACAGAGGGTAGAATGTGGGAGACCAGCCAGCAGTGTGTTGGAATAGTCAAGTCTAGAGGTAACGAAGGTATGAATGAGAGTTTCAGCAGCAGATGAGCTGAGACAGGGGTGAAGTCGGGGGAAGTTATGGACGTGGAAATAGGCAGTCTTAGTGATGGTCGGAAGCTCATCTCGAGGTCAATGTGACACCAAGGTTGTGAACAGACTGGTTTAATCTCAAACTGTTGCCAAGTAGAGTGATGGAGCTAGGGAACAGAGTTTGGAGCAGGGACCAAAAATATTTAATTGGAGGAAATTTCTGCTCATCCAGTACTGGATGTTGGATAAGCAGTCTGGCAATTTAGCAACAGTGGAGGAGTCAGGACAGGTGGTGGTGAGGTCGAGCTGAGAGTCATCAGGGTACATGTGAAAACTAACCCTTAATACCCTTACCTAACAAAAAACACATTGATGCAAAAAAGCCTGTCAGCTGTGCATATATTGAATGGCAGGGCAGGCTCGAGGGGCCGAGTGGCCTACTCCTGTTCTTATTTCTTATGTTCTTATGTCTCCTGGCCAACATTCCCCCCCCAAAAAAGCAGGTTATCTGGGAATTCATCTCATTTGTTCCCATGTGGAATCTTGCTGTGTGCAGATTGACAGTTTATGTGACTGCACTTTGACAGTAACTCATTGATCATAGAGCATGTTTTGAACAGTGGTACTCTGCTCTCTCTCACTATATATAGATATACATTCATAAACCCAAGTTCCCATTGTAATTGGTGGTTCTCTTGTTTTGGTTGCCATTTACTTTTAGGGTTGTATCCAATCTGTCGAAGCAGCTGAACTGACCAGTAGAAGCTAGGTGGGAGTGATGGATGCCTGGAGGAAGCCAGTGCTGGTTTCAACAGTTGTGATCTACACTAACTGGGGTTTTACATTGCTCAGAGCGTAAGCAGCCTGACAACTGTTGTTGTTTTTAGAGGTTTCACTGTCAGCTTCCAGTTTGACACAGCCCCGAGATCATGTGAACAGTTAGCTCTCTTGGAATGTCATCTCTTAGTCTTCCTATTCGGAATGAGGCTCCCCCAAAGGTCATTTCAACTGCGCTGGGTTTGGATCAGTGAGGCTCTCATTGCTTCACCACTCTGTTTCTGAGCAAGCGTTAGCTCAGGGAGCTAATCTCATTCTCCTACTCTTTGTGACAATATCTCCCCCTTTTCCTCGGGTCGTTTGAAGCTTGGGGCTGGGTGCCCTTTTGTTTTTGTTAGCCAGCAGTAACCCGCTGGATGTCTCTCTACAAACCCAACCCCCCACCTCCTCCTCTGCCACCAATCCCTGTGTCCCTGTCAATGGAAAATTTGTTCTCCTTCTTGTTAGCTGGCACACCACAGATGAGGCGTCTCGGTCTCTCCCGCCAGGCCTCAAGTGAGCTGGCCAGCTGTGACGATCTGACGCACCACTCAATGCTATTTAATGCTGAGTACCTCCACTATAAACACACACACGCAGTCAGGTAACCGCCCCACCCCCCTCAGTCCTGCTGATTAAACACTCAAACGTACTTTACCCAGCGCCAATCTTTGTTCCAGAGACCTTCCCCACCAGCCCTCTGCCCCTGCAATGTTTGATCTTCTTATACAGTTTATTGTTTCTCAGTATTGCTCACTATTTTATTGCTGGAATTATTGCATCGAGTGAGTTCCTTTTTAGGGGCTCCTGTTTGTTAATATTTGCATTAGTCACTGCCAGGGGTTACCAACTCTCCAGGATTACCCTGGATTCTCCAGGAATTAAAGAATCATCCCCCAGAGGCAGTGCTGGGAGTAAAATACTCGGGAGAAAAATCATTTGGGCAGTGGTGGTGTGGTGGGGGGGAGGGGATTTAAAACAAAATAGTGCACTTTTCATTTCCGACAGTGACTACAGTTCAAAACCACTTGGTTGGCTGTAAAGCATGCTAGGAGGCTCTGAGGTTGTGAAAGGTGCTATATAAACACAGGATCTTTTATTCTCTTTTATTTGTTACAAAAATGTTGACGATGCGGAAAAATGGGCCGTTTCACTGGTTGGTCAAGAATCATCCAATCAGGTAATGAAGTGTCCAATCCAGTTCAAGCAATGTGATAATGACTAGATAATCTGTTTATGTGTTGTTGTTTGAGAGATAAATATTGACCAGGACACTGGGAGAGAACGCCCCTGCTGTTCTTTAAATAGTGGCCATGGGAGAGGGCAAATGAGGCCTGAGCCTAACGTCTCATCTGAAAGACGGTACCTCCGACAGTGCAGCACTTCCTCAGTAACTACCCTGATTCAGATGCCATGCGGTGCAAAGGATCGGACTTCCAGTCACATCTTGGAGCCTTGCCCATCTCCATTTTGGGTGGAGATCCTGTTTCCACGCACTTCTGCCATTGCTACCTATCGGGAGAAGCCACTTCAGGAAATTCGCTCCACTGTCCCTCACTCGAGTCAACAACAACTTGTATTTATATAGCACCTTTAACGTAAGTGGGCCCAGGTGCTTCACACAGGTATATAATCAGACAAAACTTGACATAAAGTTTGATCAGAGCGGTATGGTCATGAAATTCGATAAGGCTGACATTGCAATATGTGATTAACCCACATCTGTTTGTCTCGATGCAGGAAGCACACAAACTTCAGATTATTGTTCTAGAGACATGGGTTCAAATCCCACTGCAGCAAATTCAATTAATTAATAAATCTGGAATAAAAAGCTACTCTCAGTAATGGCAACTATGAAACCACCGGATTATTGTAAAAACCCATCTGGTTCACTAATGTCCCTTAGAGAAGGAAATCTGCTGTCCTTACCTGGTCTGGCTTACATGTCACTCCAGACCCACAGCAATGTGGGTGACTCTATTTGCCACTCAGTTGCATTCAAGAACGTATCTCACCACTACCTTCTCAAGGCAATTAGGATGGGCAATAAATGCTGGCCTTGCCAGTGATGTCCACATCCGATGAATGAATAATAAAAAAAGAGGTAGCTGTCACAGTCAATGCCAGTAATCTAACCCTGAGGACCAAGTTCACTGCATGAAGTTCAATGACCTCACCCAAATGGTCAAGGCCAGTGAATGTATCTTCAAATATCCCACCAACTGGACCACTAACCTCACACACTGCTTAATGCACCACCACTCACTGACTAACAATCTCTATTAAGCAAGACTCTTAGCTAACATTCATAGCCTCACCTCACCCTCACACACTTAGGAGTGCTGCAAGCCTGACACCCACCTCTCTTCAGCTTTTACACACTGCCAACTATTCAAGCATGATAGACACATCACCCAAACACATTGCACCACACTCATTGACACACTTCCCTTTCTCTTGTAGGACAAGGTGGCACATAGCCAGAGGCAGCAGCACCTAACTGGTGGGGACAGGCATGTCTGCATGCCCTCACCCCCACGGAGGAGATGGTGCTCTCTATCATTGGAGCAGCCATGACAGAGGCTGTGACCAGCAGAGGGGCTGAAAGCATTGGAGTATGATGGTATCCTCATACCTAATCCTCATTCTTCTATTCCACTTCCCCCTTATCCCACAATCTCTTCAGATTTATTAGCTACAGATGGTGTAAGCATGCATCTCTTGCTTTCCTCCCTCCCCTCACTGCCACCCTACCCTGTGCCTTTCTCCTTTCCGATACCAAAGAGCTGCAGCCTGGCCGGGCAGTGGTGCAGGAGCAAGAAGTGAAAGTGGAAGAAGCAGCTGATAGTGATGAATCATTGTCACTCAATTTCACACTCACAGCCACTTGCTCAGATACTGACACTGTGTTTATCTTAGTGGATAGCTTCAAGATGGGATCTGCATGTGGTGACACACTGGCTACGAGTGGCCAGCAGCCAGGGCAGGGAGAAAGGATAGCACTGGTGTCAGCTTACCAGAGGGAGAGGTTGCACATGAATTCTGTTGCAGAGGACTCAGATAAGGAGTTTGATGGGGCGGCGGACAGAAAAAGGCTGATGGGTATGCATAATGAAATGCTTTCTGCATTGACAGGGCCTACCAGAAAGCCTGCATGTAATGTCAAGGAGCATGGAGGAATCCAGTACCAATGACTCTGAACCATGCCCAATGACTTGAGCTGAGTTTGGAAGTAGTGGCCGACTCCATGAGAATATTAGCAGTCCAGACCATGATCCAGAGCTCGACAGCCAAAATCTCAGCTTCCACTGCAGCACAAGCAGAAGCCACACAATTGTCTATGAGTGCTGCAGCGGAAGCTCAGATTGAGGTCATGCAAGCTCAGACTCTGGCCATCATAGCTGCTAAGGGAGATGGTGGCGTAGTGGTAATGTCATTGAACTGGTAATTCAGAGGGAAGTTAAGGTTGGTGACTGGGGAATTGGGGTTGCGTTCACTGGTACTGCAAACAGATGAGCCCGGCAGGAAAGGGCATGTGTCAGTTGCCTCCTTCTCTTCCTCTTCCTCAGCTGCTTATCTTATGTATGGTCCCTGGGCTGTGATCATGATGGCAAGGTGGTACAGGATGCAGCAGACCACAATGAGTCATGACATGCGTTCTGGAGTCCTGGAAAGCTCCTCCCAAAGGGTCCAGGCATGGGAAGCATTGCTTAAGCAGCTCAATGGTCTCTTGGTGGCATTCCATGTTGCAGCCATGGCTCTGGTTATATGCACACTGCCCATAGGCACTCAGGTTGCTCACCAGCGTCATCAGCCAGGTGGTCAGTGGATAGCCCTGGTTATCCAGTAGCCGCCCAATGGTTTCTTGTAGTGGCTCAAATATTGATGGTACAGCAGGCTGGCACAGAATAAAGACATCATGACTGTGGCCAGGATACCGGACTGAGTTTGGTTGCACATCAGCTGGACAGAGAGCATGAGGAACCCTTTGCTGTTGCAGTACATCTCTGAATTTATGTGCAGCACCCGCAAAACAACATTTGTACAGTCAATGGCACCTGCACCATAGGGAAGCCTGCTATCCTAGCAAGGTTGCATGTTCACACCCCCCGCTTCTCTCTGGAAGGGGAGAATGCAACGTATTCCCCTTTCTTTGCGTACAGAGTGTCAGTGACCTCCCTTATACAACAGTGAACAGCAAACTGCAAGATGCTGCCCGTTTCAGCCTGGAAGGAGCCCAATGCAAAGTTGTTCATGGCCATGGTCACCTTTACAGCCACTGGTAAAGCTCTCGCCATCTTGCCCTGAGGCTGTAACTCTGCCTACAATAGGTGGCATATTTCAGTGAGCACCTCCTTGTGAAATGAGAGTGTAGCACACTCTATTCCTTGCTGAGGTTGGAAAATTGCTTCTTGAAGACCCTGGTGGGTGTGGTCTCCTGCTGAGAGCCCTTCTCCCCCTCTTCCCTCTTCAAGCAGCTCATTCATGCTCCTCTGTCATCTCTGCTCATACTGCCCGTCATGTTTCAGGCTAAGGGGGATAAAAACTACAGCACATGTGAGAGAGCAAGTGGCCTGAGCAGAACCCTCGAAGTGAGATTCAAGGCCTTCACCATGTGCTGCACCACTCCCTGTAGACTTCAGCAACTTTAACAGTACAAACCACCAAACACCTCTACTAACTCAGCAACAGCCAGAAGAAATCAACCAGCAACTAACCTGAAAGTAAATGATGATCCCTTTAACTAGCACTGGTGGGTGTCCTTCCTACTGCTGAATGCGAGTTCAACTGTGCGAAGTTCAGAGACAAGGTAAACCAGAGTGTTGTGGTCGAAAATCGTCAAATCAGTGTTACACGCTGACTGATGTCACAATCTACCTGCTCTGCATACGTCCAGCACCTGTTCCCAGTGCCTGCGCTAACACCAACTCAAAATGGTGTCTGATACTACCCGCATCAGAATGTGAGAGCATGACACAGACTCCATTTTGGGCACAAAGTGGCACCCATAACGCCAAAAATACAGGCACTATGCAACTGAATTTTGCGGCTCTAGTTTTTAAGGAGAATCTTAAAGGAGGAGAGAGAGGCAGAAAGGTTTAGGGATGGAATTCCAGAGCTTCAGGCCTAGACTGTGATAACATTCAAAATTCCATCTTAATTAAAGAAATTTCCCAAAGCACTTGATGTTTCAATGAAATAATTTCATGAGGGGTTGAAACCCATCATCATACTTCATAAAGAATAGATTCGCAGGCTATGGGCCTTCAGCCAATCAGGCTTGACCTTTGGCCTCTTGTTGACTGAGCTGTACAGCAGCTGGTAGGTCAGAGAATGCTGGCAAGACATGCGACCAAGTTACGAGCTAAAACACTAAAACTCCTCTCCTGCACCTGAACCACAGGACTGATGAGCAAACTGGTATGGCCTTCAGTGAGGTCTGTTAATTAGTAACCAGGAGCTTGAAAAAGCTGTCCGCAGCATGATCACATAAATCAAATAACAGCATGTTAACGATTTAGCTCAGTGACTGGGACCCACATCTGAGGGTTTCAGCAATCTGCCTCACTGTTGGGTGACTTATTTGTCCTGATAAATGAGATCTTTGGTGATAAGAAAATGGCCTTCTTTGCCTTGTCGCTTGTTAATGATTACGAGGCTGTTGTTGAGAGTTTGACCTGAACGTGTAACATCATACATACAGTAGGGGAGGGGTGCACTGTATCCACTCTTGTGTCACTCAGTAAGAGTTGGTTTTAAAAGTATGCCATGGTTTGACTTACCAGCTATAGCTCAGTGGGTAGCACTCTCTCCTGAGCTAGGAGGTTGTGGGTTCAAATCCCATTCCAGAGACTGGAGCATAAAATTCAGGATAACACTACCAGTGCGGTACTGAGGGAATGCTGCACTGTTGAGGTGCTGCTTTTTGGATGAGATGTTAAAGCGGGGCCCGTCTTCCCTCTCAGCTGCATATAAAAGATCACATATCCACTATTCAAATAGAGCTGGGGGGTTCTCCCCAGTGTTCTGGCCCGCTCCCCCAGGATTTGAAGATTCATCTCCAGGACACTGCAGCAAGCAAAAACCGGGAAGAAAAATCACATACATGTGCTGCTAAAAAAATTAGGTGTTATTAAAATATTTTCTTTGAACCCTCTTGTTCATTTGTTATAAAATATCAGCAATGAGAATGAAAAGGCAGTTTGACCATCAAGGATCATCCAATTGAGTAACAAAGGGCCTGTTCGCTTTCCAATTGGCCGTGGGAAGGTAAAGTCCCATGAGCAGCCAATGGTTGGAGTGTGGAGGTTGGAACACCCGTCGGTGGGAGATCGTATGATGAAACCTCCAGGAATTGTTGTAACTAGAGCTGGCATCCTTACAGAGCAGGGAGGAGCCTGCCTGAGGGAGGTGAAGCAGGAACAGGGTGGCACAGAAACGTGCCTCAGCCTCCCGAGGCGAATCGACTGCAAGGGACCTCTAACCCTCCCCCCCCACCCCCCTCCCCCATAACATTGCACAAGGCAAACAGTCATTCCATACTCTGGCCACCTCCTCCTCCCCTTGGGAAACTCTTTCTTTGTTTCAGGCTGAATGTGGGAGAGTCGTGTTTACAACCGCAGCTAGTGCCTTGCGTAATAAGCAGTGTGTAATCATATCGGGGAGAGGTTTATCATTCCTCCAAGGCCACTGAAGACAAGAGAGGCTGAAATTGGTTGCCAGGTGATAATTAGCCTTGTGAAGGCTGAGCAAAACTCCCAGTATGAGATTGTAACACTGCCTCGAACTGTGTCTGAGAATGGGCTAAACACGACCACCTGCCTCTCCTTTACATCAACCTCATGTAGCATTTAAAGCTGGTGGTTATCCTAGAATCTTACAGCATGGAAGGAGGCCATTCGACCCATCGTGCCTGTGCAGGCTCTTTGAAAGTACTATCCAATTAGACCCACTCCCTCTGCTCTTTCCCCATAGACCTGTATTTTTTTTTTCCTTTTCAAGTATTTATCTAATTCACTTTTGAAAGTTATTATTCAATCTGCTTCCACCATTTGAATATTCATCATACTTGAATTACACTCAAGTTCAGTCTCCCAGTTATATTTACAAAATCAAAGTCCCGGAGGTTGATTTTTCTCTCTCATGCTGAAGGGTGAATAATTTTTTTTTTGTAAAATATACTTTATTCACAAAAGTCTGTAAAAAAAAATTACAAAACAGCTCAAAACAGCACCAAGTTGACATTCCAGAAACTGCAAAGGAAATCAGTTTTCTTCAATACAGGAGTGAGTTGTCTCACAACCCTTCCATTCCATTTTACATACAATGTACAGTTTACAGCAAAACTATATTTGGTGCATACAGCCCGAGGGGTTTCCCATGGATCCAGCCCCTCAGTTCGCTATGGTGGGAGCACCTTACACTGTGGTCTTTCCCCATTGAGCCTTTGAAGTGGCTGCCCCAAGCTTTAGTGCGTCCCTCAGCACGTAGTCCTGGACCTTGGAATGTGCCAGTCTGCAACACTCAGTTGTGGACAACTCTTTGCGCTGGAAGACCAGCAGGTTTCGGGCAGACCAAAGAGCGTCTTTCACTGAATTGATGGTCCTCCAGCAGCAGTTGATGTTTATCTTGGTGTGCGTCCCTGGGAACAGCCCGTAGAGCACAGACTCCTGTGTTACAGAGCTGCTTAGGATGAACCTGAACCTAAAGGGTGAATCGTTTCTTGGATGCAGTAGAGAAATCTACACACTGTTGCAATGTAGGAAACATAGCAGTCATTCTGCACACAGCAAAATCCCACACACAGCAAAGTGATAATGACCAGTGATGTTGGGTGAAGGATAAATATTGCCCAGGACACTGGGGGAGAACTCCCCTGTTCTTCTTTGAAATAGTGGCCATGGGATCTTATACATTCACCTGTGAGGGCAGATGGGGCCTCAGTTTAATGTCTCATCTGAAAGACGACACCTCTGACATTGCAGCACTCCCTTTGTGCCGCACTGGGAGTGTCAATTTAGATTATGCGCTCCAATCCCTGGATTGGGACAATCATCCCACAACCTTCTGAGTTAGAGACATGGCTACCCACTGAATCACAGCTCAGACTGAGAATTCATTGGCACTGTGCAACCTACATTGCTGGTCATGTCACACTATTCAGTGTAACAATACTGTGAGTGAAGTAAACACCCTAGGTGCTTGTCCTGTGTCCCTGATCACTCTGCAGCTTGGACGTGGGCTCGCGATCCTGCCTTCACTGGTTCTTTCCATCCTCATTGAGCTTCAGCAGAAAGATGGAAGCTTTACTCAGAAATCATTTTCCAAAAAGAAATTGAACAATGTAGATTGCACAGTAGCAATGAATT
The DNA here is from genome assembly GCF_036365525.1 of Heterodontus francisci. NCBI lineage: Eukaryota > Metazoa > Chordata > Chondrichthyes > Heterodontiformes > Heterodontidae > Heterodontus > Heterodontus francisci. The sequence goes on from NC_090373.1 coordinate 26,179,803, forward strand.
CCAGGGAGTCTCCACTTTTTGAGAACTTGACAAACTCCACTGAGTCGCTGCTGCTTGATGTGTCTGATTATAACTGACGATATAACAAGTCTGGACAACAATAATGAATGGGGTTGAGGTTTTGACTCTCTACAATAATGTACAATACTCAAAGCCTTTGCTGCCTCTGTGTGAGTCCGAGTGTATCTGTGTGTGCGTGCACATGTTTATGGGTACATGTGTGTGTGTGTGTGCAGGATGTGTGTGAGTGTGTGTGTGTGTGTGAGAGAGTATGAGTGTGTGGCTGTGTGTGGGTGCATTTGTGTGCAGGTGTGTGTATGCGGGTGTGTGTGAGTGTTTACGTGTGGGTGAGAGTGCAGGGGTGTGTGCAAGATTGCAAGAGTGTCTCCATGAGTGCATGAGTGTGTGTGCGTGTTTGCAAAAGTTTGTATGTGAAACTGTGTGTCTGTGTGTTAGTGTGAGTGTGAGTGTGAGTATGTGTGTTTTTGTGTATGAGTGTGAGTGTCTGTGTTAGTGTGAGCATGTGTGTTTATTTGTTTGAGCATCAGTCTGAGTGTCTGTGTTAGTGTGAGCATGTGTGTTTATTTGTTTGAGCATCAGTCTGAGCGTCTGTGTTAGTGTGAGTGTATGTGTTTGTGTGTATGAGTGTGAGCGTCTGTGTTAGTGTGAGCATTTTTTAAAAATTCATTCATGAGATGTGGGTGTCACTGGCCAGGCCAGCAATTATTGCCCATCCCTAACTGCCCTTGAGAAGGTGGTGAGCTGCCTTCTTGAACCGCTGCAGTCCATGTGGGGTAGGTACACCCACTGCTGTTAGGAAGGGAGTTCCAGGATTTTGGCCCAACGACAGTGAAGGAACGGCGATATAGTTCCAGGTCAGGATGGTGTGTGACTTGGGGGGGAACTTGCAGGTGGTGGTGTTCCCATGTATTTGCTGCCCTTGTCCTTCTAGTTGGTAGAGGTTGTGGGTTTGGAAGGTGCTGTCTAAGGAGCCTTGGTGCATTGCTGCAGTGCATCTTGTAGATGGTACACACTGCTGCCACTGTGCATTCGTGGTGGAGGGAGTGAATGTTTGAGGATGGGGTGCCAATCAAGCGGACTGCTTTGTCTTGGATGGTGTCGAGCTTTTTGAGTGTTGTTGGAGCTGCACCCATCCAGGAAAGTGGAGAGAATTCACGTGTGTTTGTTTGTGAGGGTGAGAGTGTCTGTGTTAGGGTGAGTGTGTGTGTTCATGTGTATGAGTGTGAAAGTGTCTGTGTTAGTGTGAACATTTGTGTTTGTGTGTACGAGTGTGGGAGTGCCGATGTTAGTGTGAGCATGTGTGTTCGTGTGTGAGTGTGAGCATTTCTGTGTTAGTGTGAGTGTGTGGCTTTGTGTTGTTATGCTAAGCCCCACGTACCAAAAATGAGGCACATTAATTTTGTCATGAACATTGATTTTAAACTGTTATAAACTGCATATTAACAGACAGTGTTTGGAAGGACAAAGCAGCCATTGCCTGACACATTCAGCCCACAATGGACTTTTGGTCACCAGACATTAAAGGTGGGGGGGCTCGCATTCCAGGTTAACTGCTAAGATGGCCGAATACACAAATAGACATGGTCAAACCAGCTAGTCACATGACTAACCTGCTGGGCAAGCTGAGATTTTTGAATTTGTACAAACAGTTTGGGCAGAAAGCTGTTTGCTCCTGGACTGAGAAGATCTCTCTCCTGTCTGCTCCCATCACTTTCTCACAAGCCTCTGAATCCACTGAAGACACATGAACTCCAAGAGAGAAAAGTCTCCTGCAGCGAACAAGGTTGTAGAAGAATACTGTGCCCCAATGAACAGCAAGATCTACCTACAATCAAGGACTGTACAGTGAGCTCAAACAACTATTCAGATATTGCCGCAAACCTTTCCACTTTATTTCTTCTGCTCTGTTCTAATTCTATTTGCATGTGTGTATTACGTATGGATGCTGGCATAGGTGTGTCATCTATCCATAGGCGTCAACCGAATTAGAGTTTAAGTTTAAGTTTAATAAATTTCAACTTTTCTTCTTCAAACCTAAGAAACCCTGTTTGTGCTGGTTTCTTTGCTTTATTATTGGAAAGCGGCGAACAAGGATTTACCAAGGGGGAGCTAAAAACACAGTGTGTTTAAAATTAAACCCTGTTACGGTAAGACCAGGTGAAGGCTGAAAGGGAACCCAAGACACCTTTCTCACCAGTGAGTGTGAGTGTATGTTTGTGTGTGGGTGAGTGTATGTTTGTGTTTGTGTGAATGTATGTGAGTGTGAGTGTATGTTGTGGGAGTGTATGTGTGTGTGAGTGTGAGTGTGAGTGTATGTTATGTGAGTGTATGTTTGTGCGAGTGTATATGTGTGTGAGTATCGTGTATGTGTGTGTGAGTGAGTGTATGTTTTTATGAGTATGAGTGTATGTGTGTGTGAGTGAGTGTATGTTTTTATGAGTATGAGTGTATGTGTGTGTGTGTGTGTATGTTTGTGTGTGAGTGAGAGTGTATGTTACTGTTTGTGTGAGTGAGAGTGTATGTCTGTGTGAGTGTATGTTTATGTGTAAGTGAATGTACGTTTGTGTTTGTGAGAGTATGTTTTGTGAGAGTATGTTTTGTGAGCGTATGTTTTGTGAGCGTATGTGCGTGTGAGTGTATGCTTGAGCATATGTGTGCGAGTGTGAGTGTATGTGTGTGTGAGTATCAGTGTGTTGAGTGTGAGAATATGTTTGAGCATATGTGTGCAAGTGTGAGTGTGTATGAGTGTGTGTAAGTTGGAGTATGAATGTGTGAGTGTGAGTGTGTAGGTTTGAGTATGTGTGAATGAGTGTGAGTGCTTAAGTTTGAGTATGAGTGTGTGTGTGAGTCTCAGTGTGTGTGAGTGAGTGTGGGTGTGCCTGTTTGATTATGAGTGCGCGAGTGAGTGAGAGTGTGTAAGTTTGAGTATGAGTGGGTGAGAGAGTGTGTACATTTATTTATGTGTGTGTGAGTGTGTGAGTTAGTGTGTGTGTCGAAGTTTGAGTATGTGTGTGTGAGTGAGTGTGTAAGTTTGAGTATGAGTGATTGAGTGTATGAGTGTGAGTGTCTAAGTTTGAATATGAGAGTCTGTGGAAGTGAGTCTAGGTGTGTAAGTTTGAGTATGAGTGAGTGAGTGTGAGCGTGTAAGTTTGAGTCCTTTTGGCCTCCTTATCTCGAGAGACAATGGGTAAGCGCCTAGAGGTGGTCAGTGGTTTGCGAAGCCTGGAGTGGCTATAAAGGCCAATTCTAGAGTGACAGACTCTTCCACAGGTGCTGCAGGTGAAGTTGGTTGTCGGGACTGTTATACAGTTGGCTCTCTCCTTACACTTCTGTCTCTTTTCCTGCCAACTGCTGAGTCTCTTCGACTCGCCTCTCTTCAGCCCCGCCTTAATAGCTGTCCGCCAGCTCTGGCAATTGCTGGCAACTGGCTCCCACGACTTGTGGTCAATGTTACAAGACGTCATGTCATGTTTGCCAACGTCTTTAAAGCAGAGACACAGACGGCTGGTGGTTCTGATACTAGTGACGAGCTCACTGTACAATACGTCCTTGGGGATAGTTTTGCTCCCTTCGTGATCCGCTCGCAGGGAGGCGTGTCTCCTGAATTACTGCAATGTCCACATTGAGTCTACTGAGCTCTTTGTTAACGATGGTGGTCTTCCGAGAGTTGTCGATTTGTGTATGATCTTCCGACAGGCCAGGACACATAGTTCTGATGTTCCAGCTTGCATAATGAAGGGCTGGTACTTTCTTTCCTTTTTTTGTTGTGTTGTTTGGTGCAGTATTACAGTCCACTTGTCAGGTAATGACCCTGAGCTCCAGGTGGGCTGTGGCAGGACAGAACCTTTCTGACCAGGGGCTGTCCGGTTTGAGGCGGGTGGTAGCTGTCCAGTGAGATGCAACAACCTCTCCCACCGACAAATGCAACCCGTGGCACCCAATCTCTACACCAATTGAGCTGGACTTAAAACCATTAACTGTTGTCTTCCGTGTTGTTTTGTTTGCTGTGAGGTGACTATGGAGTGACCTCTCCATGGCGTAGGCCTGGGCGGAATGTTAGGAGCTTGTGAGTTGCCTAAGCATCAAAACCCCCCTCTCGGCCTTCCTAGTGGGGTCCAAAGGAGTGCAGAGCACGACATTTGGCACCAGTTTGGCTGCAGGAACATGCCAAAGGTGACACATGATCGCCTTAGGGGCTCTGCTCCGGATTTTCTGTTAGGGTTTACTCCCTTAGCCTTAGTCTCTCCCGAGACACCCACAAGGCAGTGGGGCTGTTAGCTCGTATCTCCGAGCAGGGGCACTAACAAGTAGAGTACACACTCTATGCTGAGATACCCTCCACCATCCACAATAGTCATAGCAAAACCCCGAATATCCGCAGCCGCTCAGCCCATCAAGTCCGTGCTATCCCCAGACATAATTCGAGGCAAATGGGCGCCGAATAAAGAGAATCCGCCTTCACCCGGAGACATTTCCCCAGCAAAGCTGTCCCCCCGCCCCCCCCCCCCCCCCCCACCCTGGCTCTCTGAGCCCTTGAAACAAGACTCCCAGAACCGGCTCCGGACTCACTGGTACACTGCTGGCGGAAGGTGGGCTTGGTCAGCGTCACATTGCTCAGGCGGTGCCTGTGGCCCAGGTGCTGGCGGTGGCCGCTCATGGCGCTTTCCCGCGGCCTGACAGTGGGCTGGAGTTGAGGCTGGATCCACACTGAGGCTCCCTCAAGCGGGGAGCGAAGCCCAGCTTTCCGCCATCTGCCTGCATCCTGCTTGGACTTGGGGTGCGGGGCTGGGTGCCCAGCCTCCTCTCTCACAGCTGTTCTCAGCAGCGCCCTGCTGTGTCCCGTGTAAGTTTGAGTATGACTGAGTGACTGAGTGTCTGAGTGTGATTGTGTAAGTTTGAGTATGACTGAGTGAATGAGTGACTGAGTGTCTGAGTGTGATTGTGTAAGTTTGACTATGTGCATGTGAATGAATATTTGTGAGTGGGTGTGAGTGTGTATGATTGAGTATGATTGTGTGAGTGAGTGTGAGTGGTGTGAGTGTGTATGTTTGAGTATGAGTGTGTGAGTGGTGTGAGTGTGTATGTTTGAGTATGAGTGTATGAGTGAGTGTGAGTGGTGTGAGTGTGTATGTTTGAGTATGAGTGTGTGAATGAGTGATTGTGAGTTGGTAAGTTTAAGTATGAGTGTGTGAGTGAGTGTGTCAGTGAGTGAGTGTGAGTATGTATGTTTGAGTATGAGTGAGTGAGTGAATGTCTGTGTGTGTAAGTTTCAGTATGAGTATATGAGTGAGTGTGTAAGTTTGAGTGTGAGTGAGTGTGGATGTAAGTTTGAGTATGACTGAGTGAATGTGTGAGTGTGAGTGAGTGTAAGTGTGTACATTTGAGTATGAGTGAGTGAGTGAATGTGATTGTGTAAGTTTGAGTATGAGTTTGTGAGTGAGTGTGTAAGTTTGAGTGTGTGTGTGTACCTTTGTATAAGAGTGAGTGAGTGAGTGTGTATGTAAGTTTGTGTGTGAGTGTGTATGTTTAAGTATAAGTGAGTGAGTGAGTGTGAGATTGAATGGGTGAGTGAGTGAGTATGTGAATGTGAGTGAGCAAGTGAGTGCGCATGTGAGTGTGTGATTAAGGGAGTGAGTGAGTGTTTAAGCGAGTGAGTGTGTGAGTGTGCAATTGTGTGTGTGAGTAAGTAATTATTTGTATGAGTGAGTCTGTGTGAGTATGTGAGTGAGTGTGAGTGAGTGAGTGTGTGAGTGAGTGTGCGTGAGTGACTGAGTGTGAGTGAGTGTGACTACATGTGAGTGAGAGAGTGTGTGAGTGAGTGAGTGAGTGACTGTGACTAAGTGTGAGTGTGTGAGTGAGTGAGTGAGTGTGAGTGTGTGCATGAGTGTGAGTGAGTGTGCACGAGTGTGTGAGTGAGTGAGTGTGAGTGAGTGTGACTACATGTGAGTGAGAGAGTGTGTGAGTGAGTGTGTGAGTGAGTGAGTGACTGTGACTAAGTGTGAGTGTGTGAGTGAGTGAGTGTGAGTGTGTGCATGAGTGTGAGTGAGTGTGCACGAGTGTGTGAGTGAGTGTGCGTGAGTGAGAGGGTGAGGGTGAGTGACTACCACAGCTGGTTTTCACTGCACTCCGTCATCAGACTGTGGTTTTATTTTTATCGGCAGGTTTTGTGGCCTGGATCATTTCATCAGTTGTCACCTTGACAACAACAGCTACAGCACACGGTGTGTGTGGAGGGATGGAAAAAGAATCCAAAAGCATCTGGTGCTCCTTTTCTACAATTTGCCAACAACCCTTGACTTGATGACATCACCTCCGATGGTGTATCTCCCTATGAAGTAAAATACCAACAATATCTTTCCTTCGTTCTTGGGATGTGATGTCACTAGCAAGGCTGGCATTAATTGCCCATCCTGAGTCACCCTGACAGCTGGCTTGAATAGCTTGTCAGGCCACTGCAGAGGGCAATTAAGATAAACCGTATCGTGTGAATGAATCGCAATAGGATTGAACTAATCGCTGGGAAATATCTACCTCCAGCGTGTCTTTTGATTGAAAGAAACCACTTTGTAGATAATGATCAACTTATTAAAATCATGGATGGATGGGTGAACCTGGGAGAATGCATTGGGATCATAACCCAAAGTGGGGCAGTTGGAACAGAATGATAGCAGGGTTAAATTATGAGGGCTAGTTGCATCAACAATGCTTGTATTTACTTGAGTACAGAAGATTAAGGGGTGATCTAATTGAGGTGTTTAATTGAGGAATTGATGGGGTAGGTAGAGAGAAACTATTTCGCCTGGTGGGGGAGTCCAGACCAACGAAGAGTGCAGGAGGGCATGTCAGGAGCAGCACCAGGCATACCTAAAAATGAGGTGTCAACCTGGTGAAGCTACAACACAGGATGACTTACGTGCCTAATAACGTAAGCAGCATGCAATAGACAGAGCTAATTGATCCCACAACCAATGGATCAGATCAAAGTGTGCAGTCCTGCCACATCTAGTCGTGAATGGTGATGGACAATTAAACAACTAACAGGAGGAGGAGCCTCCTCATTCTCAATGATGGAGGAACCCAGCACATCAGTGCAAAAGATAAGGTTGAAGCATTTGCAACAATCTGCAGCCAGAAATGCCAAGCGGGATGATCCATCTTGGCCTCCTCCTGAAGTCCCAGCATCACCGATGCCAGACTTCAGCCAATCTGATTCACCCCACGTGATAACAAGAAACGACTGAACACACTAGATACTGCAAAGGCTATGGGCCCTGACAATATTTTGGCAATAGTACTGAAGACCTGTGCCCCAGAACTTGCCGCGCCCCTTGCCAAGCTGTTCCAGTACAGCTACAACACTGGCATCTACCCGGCAATGTGGAAAATTGCCCAGGTATGTCATGTACATAAATTATGCGATTCTGGTGCCTGGATCAGTTGGGTGGTGCCCTCCAATACCCTCCTACAAGGGTCTCAGTCATTGTGATGGTCTGCTGCGCTCTCCATTACATGGCCATCCAGAGAGGAGTGGGCCTTGAGGACAATGAGCCCCTAGAAGGAGACAGCTCATCGGTGGAGGAGCAGAAGCAGGAGGTGAGAGAGGAGGCGAGGGAGGATGCTGCTGAACAGAGGTGCCCCTGCTGCATGACGAGGTGGCCTCCTCCTGCCACCTGCTACAACCAAGGCGGGAGCAGTGCACTGTCTTTTCTAGTTCCACTTCTCCACAGGTCACAACATATATTTAAATGTTTACCCAGTTACCGATGTGGTCAATCATATTCTCTACTCTTTATCCCAGAATAAAACACACCAACCAGGTTTCTTTAATAAACAACAAAATTATCAGTTTATTATAAAATAAGATTTAAAGCATTAACACACAGAGTGAAATATGAAAGTTCCCTTTTACCCCTCATACAAACACACGCGCACACACACACACACACGCACACGAGGACACACGCACACATGCGCGCACACACATGCGCGCACACACATGCGCGCACACGCACGCACACGCACACACACGCGCGCATACACAAACACGTACACGCGCACACACACACACATGCACACATGCGCACACACACACACACACATATGCAGACACATGCACACACACACACGCACACACATGACACATACAATCGCACACATATGCACACACACGCGTGCGCACACACACACCCACCATGCCCCCCCCCACCCCGGTTAACCATTAAAAATAGAAATTTTCTTTTCAGAGCTCTATTACAAAAAAAAGACAAAAAAGAATACTTTGGCCAAATACTTGCTAATTCTTGAAGAAAAAAGAGAAGATATGGAAAGATGTCAGTCGTCCCTTTTTTAATTTGGTGTCCCAAAAACACTTAGACGGCTGTCACTGGGATCTTTCTGGAACAGTTCTTTTCAGGCAATGTTGAAGATCAGTTTGGCAGGCTTCCCAGGAGAAATGCGGCATCAGGGGTTTCTGGAAGGCCTTTCAGGAGGAATGCAGCATCAATTTCTTTATTTCTTACATGTGTTTCAAAGAGCTTTTCAAAGAGTTGGAAAAGGCTGAGTTGGGGGTGACTGCTCTCTTGGCTGGCTTTTTAAAACTCCTTTTGAAACACCTCAAACCCCAACTCACTGTCCAAAGCGAAACCAAAAACAACATCTCAAGAGTCAAGCCCTCTGATCCCTATAAATCTTGACCTGTCACTTCTCTGTAAGCATCTTCCACAGGTCAAAAATGCCCCTGCTGGGTATTTATCTGAAAACAGGTGACTTCCAGCAAATGATGTTTCAAACAAGACCTCTCAGTGTCTCTTCAGTGACCCCAGTGAAAAAAAATCCATGAATCCTTTTCAGTTTTCCTAAATAAAACAATGTCCATAATTCTAAAATACACAAGTCCTCAAAAAAACTGAATAAAAAATATAGAAGTACCGTCATAACACACCCTGTGGGAAGAGGACCTCTCTCCTCTCTCTCATAGCCTCCAGCATTAGATCCAGGTGGGCATTGATGAAACAAGGGTCTGCTCTGCCCCGGTGCCAGGCCTCTGGCTCTCCTGTGGCATTGTGATTCCCTCTGGTGCAGTGGAAGGTTTTTGGCACAAACCACAGATCTCTCCCTCAGGACAATCAGCAGCCTCAGTGATGGCTGTCATGGGGAGCTTAAATCAGCCCCTTGCTTCATTTGACCCACCTCCATTCCCACCTCCACTGCCTCTAAGTGGACAGGAACCCTGCCTCCATACCAATTAAGGGCTTTCCCATGTAAAAAATCTTAACTTTAATCAGTTTCCCCTCCGGAGGCAGGTTCCACCTCTGTGGTGAAAATTCAGCCCTAGGTCTCTGAGACAATGCTGGAATATCAGCAGGTGTCAATGTTATCAGGTACACAAACTGCTTTACAACTGATCTGAAGCTACAGCCATAAGCAGGAAACTTATAATGAGGCCCAATTCATGTTCCAGTCTTAGTTCACTTGCTAACTAGACAGGTGACTGCATTGTGAGTGAGTGATTATCTGGTGTCCACAGTGAGTCTCCATTCTCCCCTGTCTCTTGCACCAGACATTGGACTTGTTGCTGGTAAACTCAACAGGATGCTTGGTTGGGAGGGCTGGGTTAGTGGCAACCACTCCTCCTTACCCCTCATTTCCTAGCCCCCAGGAATTGCCCCCTTGCTTCCCCTCCACACTGCAAAGACCCAGGTAAACACATTATGTATATGCCACACTGACGTCACACAGAGCAGGGGAGTTCCAGATTCAATCACTCGTGCAAGATGAATTAACTAATCTCTGTTCATGTTGGCATTGTGCCCCGTCCCCCCCAGTATTCCTGAGGTAGGGAGGGAAAGGGAGGGAGAAGATACTCCTCATATGGTAGCGTTCCTTATCCTTTTCATTCTCCAGCGACCTCGACTGGAAAGTGCATGTGGTTGTTGTGTCAGCCTGTGATGCCTCTTGGTAAAAATTTGTTCTCAGGGTTTGGGCTTTGCTGGGAAGACCAACATTCATTACCCTTGAGAAGGTGGTGGTGAGCTGCCTTCTTGAACCGTTGCAGTCCTTGGGGTGTAGGTTATACCAACAGTGCAGTTAGGAAGGGAGTTCCAGGATTTTGACCCAGCCACAGTGAAGGAACGGTCATATAGTGCCAAGTCAGGATGGTGTGTGACTTGGAGGGGAACTTGCAGGTGGTGGTGTTCCCATGTATCTGCTGCCCTTGTCCTTCTAGGTGGTAGAGGTCGCAGGTTTGGAAGGTGCTGTCTAAGGAGTCTTGGTGCATTGCTGCAGTGCATCTTGTAGATGGTACACACTGCTGCCACTGTGCGTCGGTGGTGGAGGGAGTGAATGTTTGAGGATGGGGTGCCAATCAAGTGGGCTGCTTTATCCTGGATGGTGTCAAGTTTGTTGAGTGTTGTTGGAGCTGCACCCATCCAGGCAAGTGGAGAGTATTCCATCACACTCCTGACTTGTAAATAGGTATATCTTCTCAATAAGAAAGATGAAATGCTTGCTCAGACACAAGCTGCTGAATCAGACTGTTGGTACGCTTGTTGCTTGAGATATTACAAGGGATAGACTTTGGCCATTAGACTAGACACTGACAATGGAAAAAGAGCCAATCTAAATTAATCAAGAAATAAATGGTCTGTCAAGAAAGTCTGTTGATAAAGAAATGAGGTTAAGAAGCTACACATGAACTGAATTTCCTTGCCTGTTCATGATGATTAGGTACAGGGGTGAGATTCATCTGATGGTGTCTGTTTTCCTTCCTCAATTGGGAATCAGTTTTCACTTTTTTGTAAATGTGGCCTGGCTACAGACCCATTTTCATCTGTTATTGGCTGTTTAGGTATCTATGTACAATGATATTGATAGTTTCTAAGGTGTAGCTCTACAAGGCTCGATTGTCAGTAGGGGCTCTTCTTGTACTTTCTCCTGGGCTGGACACTGTGCTGTAAGACTATAGGCTCGATTCTCGCTTGCTCACTCTCAACAACAAGAATATGCATTGTACATGGCCAACATTTACCCATCAACCAATGTCACTGAACCCGATTATCTGTTCATCATCTCATTGAAATTTGTGGGAGCTTGCTGTGCACAAATTGGCTGCTGTGTTTAACATTACAGCAGTGACTACACTTCAAAAATAATTAATTGGCTGTAAAGTACTTTGGGACACTCTGAGGTAAAGGCCTGCTCAGGTCATGAAAAAAAGCCCCGACTCGAACCCGACAGACCCACATCGGACCGGAGCCTGACCCGGCCCAAGTCCCTCCATTTTTTCCCATGCCCGACTCGACCCAAGCCCGACCCGACCCGAGCCCAACCCGACCCGACCCGAGCCCGACCTAACCTACCTTTCCGACTCCAAATCTGCAGTAAGCTGCAGCACGAGCGTGATGACATCATAGAGACGTTCACTGTGCAGACTCAGAGTTTCCCTCCTTGACGTCCCGGACTCCCAGCTCAGGTAGGTTTTTTACTATTAACACTTCTTGCTGTGTGTGTCCAACCTAGACCCGGCCTGACCCGACTTGAGCCCGAAATCCGGTCCCGGAAAAGTGACCCGACCTGACCCGACCCGAACCTGACATGTCATAGGGTCCAGGTCACGTAGCACGCCTTTACTGTGAGGTTGTGAAAGACGCTGTAGAAATTCTTTACCTGGGCCTCCAAGTCAATCTTCAGTAAAGGAGAGCTGGAGAACAAAGAATGCAAACAGCCTGGCCAGAAAGGGTTAAAGCGCGAGCTTGCCTATTAAACAAAACACAACACACACACAGTCACTTGACAACACACAAAGCTACCTTGGCAACAGTTCAAAATATTCTAGGCAACTGAGTATTTCTATTGAGAAAAAAGTGTGTTCTCAAAAGCGTGTTGTGTAACATTCCTCCCTCCTGTTCCCACCCCCACCCTGTGATATCCAAAGAGGAACAGGTCCCTTGATTTCAGCTAATTCTTGTTGGCTGGGCCTCAGTAAACAGGAGAAGGTTTGCCGCAAGGCCTTTTGTTCTGTCTCCCACCACCGCCCTTCCTACATCTGGACGGAAATGCAACTCAGGCTCCCAACCCCTCACCACCACCACCACCTCCACCACCCCCCCCCACCCCCCGCCCGCCACTCCAGTTGGGCCCCTTTGTCTTGCTTTTGGAACTCCCTTTCGCTGCAGTGACTCCTGCCTGCTTTAGCGAATGGCTTGGGAGAGGAAGGGAGGAGGAGAGAGGTGGCCTGGGGGAGGGGGGCTCAGCTGGTGGGAGGCAGGGCAAGGGAGGTGCAGGTGAGTGGGGGCAGACTCGCAGTGGCACTGAGCCAAGGGGAGTTGGCAGTCTGCCAAGCTCTGAAGCAGTAAGCTGTCAACTCTTGGCGCTGGAGGCTGGTTTCGGCTTGGCTTCCTGTTCAATTTCCCAGCAAACCCCACCTCCTCTCCCCCCACCACCTCCCCCCACTTCTTGGCTGCTCGCCAAACCCTCTGGGGCCTCAAACAGAATTAGCACAGTTAAGAGCTGTTTTTCCTTCTCTGTCTTGCTCTCTCTTTTCATTCTCCAACCACGTCAATGACATCACCTCCTCAGACACCATTTGCTGCCAGACTCTGCTGTAAATACACTCACTGCTCAGTGCTTGGTTCTACAAGTTATAATTCCCTCAACTCCCTCCTTTAAGATGGAAACGAGGTAGAGAACATGAGGGAGGGGGAATAATAGTGCAGTGTTGATGAATGCCTCTTCTTTGTCCTTATCTCGAGAGACAATGGATACGCGCCTGGAGGTGGTCAGTGGTGTGTGGAGCAGCGCCTGGAGTGGCTATAAAGGCCAATTCTAGAGTGACAGACTCTTCCACAGGTGCTGCAGAAAAATTTGTTTGTTGGGGCTGTTGCACAGTTGGCTCTCCCCTTGCGCCTCTGTCTTTTTTCCTGCCAACTACTAAGTCTCTTCGACTCGCCACACTTTAGCCCCGTCTTTATGGCTGCCCGCCAGCTCTGGCGAATGCTGGCAACTGACTCCCACGACTTGTGATCAATATCACAGGACTTCATGTCGCGTTTGCAGACGTCTTTAAAGCGGAGACATGGATGGCCGGTGGGTCTGATACCAGTGGCGAGCTCGCTGTACAATGTGTCTTTGGGGATCCTGCCATCTTCCATGCGGCTCACATGACCAAGCCATCTCAAGCGCCGCTGACTCAGTAGTGTGTATAAGCTGGGGATGTTGGCCGCCTCGAGGACTTCTGTGTTGGAGATACGGTCCTGCCACCTGATGCCAAGTATTCTCCGGAGGCAGCGAAGATGGAATGAATTGAGACGTCGCTCTTGGCTGACATACGTTGTCCAGGCCTCGCTGCCATAGAACAAGGTACTGAGGACACAGGCTTGATGCACTCGGACTTTTGTGTTCCGTGTCAAAGCGCCATTTTCCCACACTCTCTTGGCCAGTCTGGACATAGCAGTGGAAGCCTTTCCCATGCGCTTGTTGATTTCGGCATCTAGGGACAGGTTACTGGTGATAGTTGAGCCTTGGTAGGTAAACTCTTGAACCACTTCCAGAGCGCGGTCGCCAATATTTTTGGATGGAGCATTTTTGACGTCCTGCCCCATGATGTTCGTTTTCTTGAGGCTGATGGTTAGGCCAAATTCATTGCAGGCAGCTGCAAACCTGTCGATGAGACTCTGCAGGCACTCTTCAGTGTGAGATGTTAAAGCAGCATCGTCAGCAAAGAGGAGTTCCCTGATGAGGACTTTCCGTACTTTGGACTTCGCTCTTGGACGGGCAAGGTTGAACAACCTGCCCCCTGATCTTGTGTGGAGGAAAATTCCTTCTTCAGAGGACTTGAACGCATGTGAAAGCAGCAGGGTGGGTGCGAGAACACAGCCCTGTTTCACGCCACTCAGGATAGGAAAGGGCTCTGATGAGGAGCCACCATGTTGAATTGTGCCTTTCATATTGTCATGGAATGAGGTGATGATACTTAGTAGCTTTGGTGGACATCCAATCTTTTCTAGTAGTCTGAAGAGACCACGTCTGATGACGAGGTCAAAGGCTTTGGTGAGATCAATGAAAGCAATGTAGAGGGGCATCTGTTGTTCATGGCATTTCTCCTGTATCTGACGAAGGGAGAACAGCATGTCAACGGTCGATCTCTCTGCACGAAAGCCACACTGTGCCTCAGGGTAGACGCGCTCGGCCAGCTTCTGGAGCCTGTTTAGAGCGACTCGAGCAAAGACTTTCCCCACTATGCTGAGCAGGGAGATTCCACGGTAGTTGTTGCAGTCACCGCGGTCACCTTTGTTTTTATAGAGGGTGATGATATTGGCATCGCGCATGTCCTGGGGTACTGCTCCCTCGTCCCAGCACAGGCATAGCAGTTCATGTAGTGCTGAGAGTAGGCTTGGCACTCTTGATTGTTTCAGGGGTAATGCTTTCCTTCCCAGGGACTTTTCCGCTGGCTAGAGAATCAATGGCATCACTGAGTTCCGATTTTGTTTGCTGTATGTCCAGCTCATCCATGACTGGTAGAGGCTGAGCTGCATTGAGGGCAGTCTCAGTGACAACATTCTCCCTGGAGTACAGTTCTAGGTAGTGCTCAACCCAGCGGTCCATTTGTTTGCGTTGGTCAGTGATTATGTCCCCTGATTTAGATTTGAGGGGGGCAATCTTCTTGATAGTTGGCCCAAGAGCTCTCTTAATGCCATCATACATTCCTCTGATGTTTCCGGTGTCTGAGGCCAGCTGAATGTGACTGCATAGGTGTTGCCAGTAGTCGTTTGCGCAGCGCCTGGCTGTTCTTTGTGCAGTGCTTCTGGCTGCTTTAAGTGCTGCGGATGTCAAATCGCTGGGGGCTTTCTTGTAGTTCAACAGTGCAATGCGCTTAGCGGCTACGACAGGTTCCAGCTCTTCATTAAGAGATTGAAACCAGTCTGCATTTCTCTTCGCACTTTTGCCATTGGTGGTCAAAGCTGACTGATGGTGTCTCTGATGTGGGCCCACTTGGTCTCAGCATCCCCTGTGGGAGTGTTTTGAAGGGCTGTTACAAGTGAATTTAGAAATTTTTGTAACAGCTGTGGGTGAGAAATTCTGCTCGTGTTGATGCGCGGGTGGCCCTTCTGCTTGGAGTGATGCAACTTCTTTGGTCTGAGTCTAACCTTGCTGCACACCAGGGAGCGGTCGGTGTCGCAGTCCGCACTGTGGAAGCTGCGTGTGATTTGAACACTGTTTAAGGCGGCTCGCCTTGTGACGATGTGGTCTAGCTGGTGCCAACGACGCGATCTTGGGTGCCTCCATGAAACCTGATGACAGGGTTTAGTGTGAAAGAACGAATTGGTGATGTAGAGGTTATGATGGGTACACAACTCAAGCAGTCTCTGCCTGATCTCATTCAGCCTTCCAACGCCATAGCGCCCAAGGCAGGAGGGCCATGAGTCATGATCGGCCCCAACCCTGGTGAATTACTGGGCCAGAAATCCACCTAGGCCATGCATTCAAATCCTATCAAGCTATCTCAAGCTACAGTGTAAGGTCCCCCCACCAAGCTGAACTGAGGGGCTGTATCCATGGGAAACCCCTCGAACTGTATCGGAAAAATTTTCATTTGCTGTAAAATGTAAAAATGTTAATGGTATGACAAATGAAACGGAAGAGTTGTGAGGCAACTCATGATTGTAATGATTGGTCTGGGCCTATATGTGACTCTAATCCCACCCCAGCTTCTGTCTGAAAGTGGTCTAGCAAAGCCACTCTGCGGTTCAGGAAGAAGGCTTCAATTCATCACCTTGCCCCACCCCCACCTCACTTGCTTATAACCTGTGACTTTTCTAATATTTGTCAGTTCCGAAGAAGGGTCACTGACCCGAAACGTTAACTCTGCTTCTCTTTCCACAGATGCTGCCAGACCTGCTGAGTGATTCCAGCATTTCTTGTTTTTGTTTCATGATTGTAATGACCTCCTTTGCACTGTTTGTATTTTTGACTTGGTGCTGTTTGAAACTGATAATGTAATTTTTACAGATTTTTATGAATAAAGTATATTTTGGAAATTAAAAAAAAAATCAAGCTACCTCAAGCATTTGAATTCTTTTGGAAAAGTCATTCTAGAAACAGAAAAATAGAGTAGCAGTAAAGGTGGGCATGAGGCGTCAGATTGTCATAAAAACCCAATTAGTGTCTGTACGGGAAGGGACCAACAGCAACAAGCATATCAATAACACCTTTAATATAGTAAAACATCACAAAGTGCTTCACAGAGGCAGTATCAAATACATTTTCACACTGAGACACATGTTAGGACAGTGAACAAAAGGTTGGTCAAGAGATTTGAGGAGTGTCTTGGAGGAGGACAGAGGTGGAGAGGTTTAGGGTGGGATATCTTTCTGTTCTGTGCCATCCTAACTGGGTCTGGGCCTATATGTGACTCTAATCCCACCCCAACTTCTGCCTGAAAGTGGTCTAGCAAAGCCACTCTGCGGTTCAGGAAGAAGGCTTCAATTCACCACCTTTTCAGGGCAACTAAGCAGATGGCCAATTGTCAGACACACCCACATCCCAAGAATGAATAATTTTTAAAAAGGGGAAAAATGTAGGAAAGAGGAATGTGTCTTATTTCCTGCAGGCCTCACCTGGAGAACTGTGTTCTCCACCTGCCCTCCTCGTGCTCCCTTCAGAAAACTCACCGAGTTTTTAAAAAAAAGGATTTGGCAAAAGCACAACTGATTAAACAATAATCTCTTGTGCAGAGTGCGCAGGGGAGGTGAGGGCATGGGGTGAGGCCACTCATTCCAATCTCCTGATATATAGCTCCTGGCAGGGGAGTGACCAATGGGAGTGAGGCTTTCTAAACTCCACCCTATTCTGGATGGTTTGATTTTAGACAGGGAGTAGACAGGGGCTGGGGTTCTGTTGGATATCCTCGGCAGTGTCCAAGGGAAGGAATTGGAGTGTGCTGTACAACTGACTTGTTGTGAAACACTGCCAGCTGTCATTCATAAAGCTGGACAAAGCCAAAAGCTTTTGCAGTCCTGCTCCGTCTTGTACAGACTCAGTCCTGTGCACTGTGAAGACGTGCAAACCTTTTTAAAATGTCGGTCAAAAACTTGCATTCTGCACAGTGCTAACACAAGAGCATTTTATATTGCTTAACCTTTTTGTATCAATTACAACTCTGAGCTTTCACATTGCATCATTTCAAGTATTCCTGTCTTAAATCCTATGTCAAGAAAATGTTAAACAAAGTTCATTACTAATTGTGGAGAACATGGTAAAGTCTGTCTTATTTTCCCTAAACTTATTTACATGTTTTAACATGCTGATTTTTTCAGTTATACTGATCTAACTGATACCTTGGAATCACTCAGCAGGTCTGGCAGCATCTGTGGAAAGAGAAGCAGAGTTAACGTTTCGGGTCAGTGACCTTTCTTCGGAACTGACCCGAAACGTTAACTCTGCTTCTCTTTCCACAGATGCTGCCAGACCTGCTGAGTGATTCCAGCATTTCTTGTTTTTGTTTCAGATTTCCAGCATCCGCAGTATTTTGCTTTTATCTAACTGATATCTTGTCCTGATGAGGGGTAAGGATTCCATGAACTGACTTTCTCCCTCTCAGATGCAGATCGAGCTGCTGTGTGTTTCAAACTCTCACTGGGGTTCAATCTGGACTTCGTGTGGTAGTGTGCAATTGGCAATTGCAAGTTGATAGCCCGATTTACATCTATCCCTATTGAAGTCAATGGAAATAAAAAAATGAGGAGAGATGTAAAACTTGCTGTAGACTCACTATCAACTGTTTCACTCTATCGCACAAAGTCAAGATTGACCCCACTGTGTCACAGCTTCCCACCCTCAAAACTGTTCACAGTTTACTAAAATACATCAGATGTGAGTGCGGCTTGGGAATAAACGTTAAAAACTGGGCAGATATACCGCAAGTTTCTGATTTTCTAATAAAATTAAACAGGAACTGATGGTATCTGTGGTCTAGCAGCAACAACTCAAGTGGGAGGGAATGGCTGCAATTAAAAATAATTTTAGAGCAAACTCGGCACTAGCTGACTTTACAGTGACGCAGCCTTGATGTGTGTGCATGTGTGTGTGTTTGTGTGACTGAGTGTTTGTGTGAGAGTGTGTTTGACTGTGTCTGTGTTGATGTATGTTTGTGTTTGTGTATGCATGTATGTTTGAGTGTGTGTGAATTTGTGTGCATGCATGTGCAAGTACATGTATGTTTGTGTTTTTTAATTCATTCATGGGATGTAGGCGTCACTGGCCAGGCCAGCATTTATTGCTCATCCCTAATTGCCCTTGAGAAGGTGGTGGTGGTGAGCTGCCTTCTTGAACTGCTGCAGTCCATGTGGGATAGATACACCCACAGTGCAGTTAGGAAAGGAGTTCCAAGATTTTGACCCAGCCACAGTGAAGGAACGGTGATATAGTTCCAAGTCAGGATGGTGTGTGACTTGGAGGGGAACTTGCAGGTGGTGGTGTTCCCATGCATTTGCTGCCCTTGTCCTTCTAGTTGGTAGAGGTCGTGGGTTTGGAAGGTGCTGTTTAAGGAGCCTTGGTGCATTGCTGCAGTGCATCTTGTAGATGGTACACACTGCTGCTACTGTGCGTCGGTGGTGGAGGGAGTGAATGTTTGTGGATGGGGTGCCAATCAAGTGGGCTGCTTTGTCCTGGATGGTGTTGAGCTTCTTGAGTGTTGTTGGAGCTGCATCCATCCAGGCAAGTGGAGAGTATTGCATCACACTCCTGACTTGTGCCTTGTAGATGGTGGACAGGCTTTGGGGAGTCAGGAGGTGAGTTACTCGCCTCAGGATTCCTAGCCTCTGACCTGCTCTTGTAGCCACAGTATTTATATGGCTGCTCCAGTTCAGTTTCTGGTCAATGGTAACCTCTAGGATGTTGATAGAGAGTTTTGTGAGTGTGTGTGTGTGAATGTGAATGTCTGAGTGTGTGTGTGTGAATGCATGTATGTTTGGGAGTGTGTGTGTGAATGTGTGTTTGTGAGTGTGTGTGTGAATGTGTGTGTACATCGCACGCTGGATCACCCTCCCGCATCCTCAAACCACACCCAATCCCTAACTGAACTTCAGAGGCAGGTTCTTAATTGGACACCTTCTGGAAGATTGAAACGGGAGCATGACACTCTTGCCTCTGGGTTTCGGATCCAGTACTAAAGCTATCTCCTGTTTAGAAACCATGGGTGGGAAAATTCAGCCTTATATCTCTGTCTGGGGTGTCCCAGTCCATCAGTTGGTTAGTGGGTCATGTCAGGGACAGTGTGTCTCTGTCTGTTGGTTAGTGGGTTGTGTCTGGGACAGTGTGCTGCTGTCTGATGGTTAGTGGTTTGTGTCTGGGACAGTGTGTCTCTGTCTGGGGTGTTCCAGTCTGTCTGTTGGTTGGTGGAGTCTGCCTAGGACAGTGTGTCTCTGTCTGGGGTGTTCCAGTCTGTCTGTTGGTTAGTGGAGTGCGTCTAGGACAGTGTGTCTCTGTCTGGGGTATTCCAGTCTGTCTGTTGGTTGGTGGAGTGTGCCTAGGACAGTGTGTCTCTGTCTGGGGTGTTCCAGTCTGTCTGTTGGTTAGTGGAGGGTGTCTGGGACAGTGTGTCTCTCTCTGGGCAGTTCCAGACTGTCTGTTGGATAGTGGGCTGTGTCTGGGACAGTGTGTCTCTGTCTGTTGGTTAGTGGGTTGTGTCCGGGACAGTGTGTCTCTGTCTGTTGGTTGGTGGGTTGTGTCTGGGACAGTGTGTTTCTGTCTGTTGGTTGGTGGGTTGTGTCTGGGACAGTGTGTTTCTGTCTGTTGGTTGGTGGGTTGTGTCTGGGACAGTGCGTGTCTGGGACAGTGTGTCTCTGTCTGTTGGTTAGTGGGTTGTGTCTCTGTCTGTTGGTTGGCAAGCTGTGTCTGGGACAGTGTGTTTCTGTCTGTTGTTTAGTGGGTTGTGTCTGGGACAGTGTGTCTCTGTCTGTTTAGTGGGTTGCGTCCGGGACAGTGTGTCTCTGTCTGTTGGTTAAAGGGTTGTGTCTGGCTCAGTGTGTCTCTGTCTGTTGTTTAGTGGGTTGCGTCCGGCACAGTGTGTCTCTGTCTGTTTAGTGGGTTGCGTCCGGGACAGTGTGTCTCTGTCTGTTGTTTAGTGGGTTGTGTCTGGGACAGTGTGTCTCTGTCTGTTGGTTGGTGCAGTGGCTTTACACCAGGAGAATGTGGATTTTCAACTTCTCCTTACTGTTCATTCTGGTGTTTAAATCTCTTTTGTAATCTGGCAAAACATCAGTCGTTTTCTTTTACACACTGAACCAGATCCAGAATCTCTTCCTAGTTCCCTATTAACATTCATTCTCTCTGTACCTCGTGGCTCAGCCAAAAAGTCCCTAAACAATTGAAAAATGCAAAAGAAAGAGTGATTTCTGCTTCAGCAGACCAATAAATGGTGACAGCCTTGGCTTATTTTAGCACATTCGTCTCTGAGTCAGAATGTCATGGGTTCAATCCCCACTCGAGAGAGTTGTGTGCAGAATCCAGGCTGGCACTCTGGTGAAAGAATGATAGAACCACGTTCAATGTTCGCTTTCAGAGGATGAATTGGATCAAACTTTGAAAAGGAAAAGTTTGCAAGGCTCTGGGGAAGGAGCTAGGGGGCAGGCCTAATAGGATAGCTCTTTCTAAGAGTCCGCACAGGTACAACGGGCTGAATGGCCTGCTTCAATGCTGCAGGAATTGTATAATTTTATCAAACAACAACTATGTACAACCTTAATTGGTCTGATCATGTTTAAACACTGAGAGTTCAGTCTAGATCCTGAGGTGTCAACGGCCTCTCATTTCATCCTGTGCCACCAGTGGCTGCTTATTCTGCACTGACCTTACCTGCTGGAGGTAGGTGTTTATGAAAGGATCTAAACACTAAACAATGTGAAAGGATGTTTCCTGCCAACTAGTGCAACTTTGCAGGAAAGAACATGCTGCAAATAAAGTTTGACAACCCTTCTATCTTCCAGCAATAGCATTTTATTGGGCCTGGAGATGATCTTCTGATCAGTAACAGAGAGTGCCAGAACGTATTCCTCTGCAAATTCATCGTTTTCATGCATTTGCCCAATTCCCTTTTGAATATTACACTGATTCTGCTTCCATCACCCTTGTTCTGGATTCCCATCACCAACAACCTGCACACCAGAGGAATAGATTCCGTTTATTTATTAAAGTAATAATTCAGTGAAGGTCAAATATTAATGACCTACTGCCATGCTGCCAGTTCAAAACTAGCTGATAAATTCTTTATACTCCAGGAGTTATACACAATCAGAATCTGCCACACCATGATCTCAGTTGAGTTCCTCAGCTGCTATGTTCTCTGAATCACAATATCCTGTTTGAAGGCCTCAAAGCCTTTTGGAAACAAATGACCTAGGACAGGAGCTAAAGTGCAGTTAAACTGGGGGTTGTGGCACAAGTGTTGTTGTTGAACGTTGAGCAATAAACCATTTTAGAAAAGCAACACAAGGTTCAGACAAAACAAGGCAAAGAATTCAGTGAGAACACGTCCACCCTGAACAATCTGCAAGGTGAAGAGCACACAGTTAAAAGGCTGTCAGCTCAGTGGTAGCAAGCTTGCCTCTGAGCCAGAAGCTCTTGGGTTCAAGTCCCAACCCACTATTGAGCATGTAATCTAGGCTGACACTCACAGTGCAGTATTGAGGAGGTGTTGTACTGTCGGAGGGTCAGTACTGAGGGAGTGCTGCACTGTTGAAGGGTCAGTACTGAGGGAGCGCTGCACTGTCAGAGGGTCAGTACTGAGGGAGCGCTGCACTGTTGGAGGGTCAGTACTGAGGGAGTGCTGCACTGTTGGAGGGTCATTACTAAGGGAGCGCTGCAATGTCGGAGGGTCAGTACTGAGGGAGCGCTGCACTGTCGGAGGGCCAGTACTGAGGGAGCGCTGCACTGTCAGAGGGTCAGTACTGAGGGAGTGCTGCACTGTCGGAGGGTCAGTACTGAGGGAGCGCTGCACTGTCGGAGGGTCAGTACTGAGGGAGCGCTGCACTGTCAGAGGGTCAGTACTGAGGGAGTACTGCACTGTTAGAGGGTCAGTACTGAGGGAGTGCTGCACTGTCGGAGGGTCAGTACTGAGGGAGCGCTGCACTGTCGGAGGGTCAGTACTGAGGGAGTGCTGCACTGTCAGAGGATCAGTACTGAGGGAGCGCTGCACTGTCGGAGGGTCAGTACTGAGGGAGTGCTGCACTTTCACAAGGTCAGTACTCAGGCAGCGCTGCACTGTCAAAGGGTCAGTACTGAGGGAGTGCTGCACTGTTGGAGGGTCAGTACTGAGGGAGTGCTGCACTGTTGGAGGGTCAGTACTGAGGAAGTGCTGCACTGTTGGAGGGTCAGTCCTGAGGGAGCGCTGCAATGTCGGAGGGTCAGTACTGAGAGACTGCTGCACTGTTGGAGGGTCAGTACTGAGGGAGTGCTGCACTGTTGGAGGGTCAGTACTGAGGGAGTGCTGCACTGTTGGAGGGTCAGTACTGAGGAAGTGCTGCACTGTTGGAGGGTCAGTCCTGAGGGATTGCTGCACTGTCGGAGGGTCAGTACTGAGAGACTGCTGCACTGTCGGAGGGTCAGTACTGAGGGAGTGCTGCACTGTTGGAGGGTCAGTACTGAGGGAGCGCTGCACTGTCAGAGGGTCAGTACTGAGAGAGTGCTGCACTCTCGGAGGGTCAGTACTGAGGGAGGGATCTTGGCTTTTATAAGTAGAGGCATTGAATACAAAAGTAAGGAAGTTATGCTGTACATTTATAAAGCTCTGGTTAGGCCCCAGCTGAAGTATTGCCTCCAGTTCCACTTTAGGAAGGATGTGAGGGTCCTTGAGAGGGTGCAGAGGGGATTTACCAGAATGGTTCCAGGACTGGAAGAATTTTAGTTACAAGGTTAAGTTGTAAAAACTGGGTTTGTTCTCCTCAGAACAAAGGAGATTGAGGGGAGATTTGATAGAAGTGTACAAGATTATGACAGGCTTCGATAAGTTAGACAAGGAAAACCTGAAGGTTTTGGGTAAGAGATTCAGGGGGAATATGAGGAAGAATGCATTTATGTAGCGGGTGGTAATGACCTGGAACTCACTGCCCACAAGGATGGTGGAAATGGAGACAATCAATGGTTTCAAAAGGACATTTAATGGGCACTTAAAGGAAATAAACTTGCAGGCAATGGGGATTGAGCTGGGGAGTGGGACTGACTGGACTGCTCCATGGAGAGCAGGGCTCGATGGGCCGAATGGCCTCCTTCTGTGCTGTAAATGACTTTATAACAGTATTCACAGGGAAATCCCTCTATTTCCTGCTGCACTAACTGCACAGCATAAAAATAATGAACGTGCAATGCTGCCACTTCTTCGGTTTTCTTCACTTCTCCATCCTATTACCAGACATTACTGTGAAGAGATGAGTCACCAGAGACAAGGAACCACTCAAACAAGCATGTGGGAGACTGCTTCTATGTGCAACAGCCACTTCTAACCACTTCAGGCAGGAAGACCTCTCTTTCATAGCCCTCCACTTTGTACGCGATACTAGTTTCTGGTCAGTTAGGTACTTAATTGAAATGGAATCTTGCTTGCCAAACCCTACCTAACCCCTATTTCTTTTAATGGAAAATGATGAAGGATTGTCTAACTATAGCTGATTTAAGTTGCAGGCTGTAAGTATATGTTTATTGATTTTCAGAGCACTAACACACATCCCTAGAGATCTCCCGTTGTAAACCATGATGTCAATGGCTTTGATGAGAACTGTTATCATGGAAACAAAGGCAAGTCTGCAAGGCTATGTTGGAAAGCAGGTCGGTGCCATTTTACAGAAATTGCTATCTCTCACTCTCTCCCCCCCATTGCCTACTCATTCAAACAGCAATAAAGTGAAATTAAATTAATTTACAGTGCTTTAATGAATGCTGTGGCTCAGTGGGTAGCAGTCTTAACTCTAAGTTAAAAGGTTGTGGGTTCAAATCTCACACCAGAGACATGAGCATAAAATCTAGGCTGATACTGCCAGTGCAGTACTGAGGGAGTGCTGCACTGTTGGAGGTGCTGTCTTTTGGATGAGATGTTAAACCGAGAGCCCCGTCTGCTCTCTTGAGTAGATGTAAAAGATCCCACGGCATTATTTCAAAGAAGTACAGGGAATTCTCCCTGGTGTCCTGGCTAATATTTATCCCTCAACTGACATCATTAAAACAAATTATCTGGTCATTGATTTTTAGATTAGATTAGAGATACAGCACTGAAACAGGCCCTTCGGCCCACCGAGTCTGTGCCGAACATCAACCACCCATTTATACTAATCCTACACTAATCCCATATTCCTACCAAACATCCCCACCTATTCCTATATTTCCCTACCACCTACCTATACTAGTGACAATTTATAATGGCCAATTTACCTATCAACCTGCAAGTCTTTTGGCTTGTGGGAGGAAACCGGAGCACCCAGAGAAAACCCACGCAGACACAGGGAGAACTTGCAAACTCCACACAGGCAGTACCCGGAATCGAACCCGGGTCCCTGGAGCTGTGAGGCTGCGGTGCTAACCACTGCGCCACTGTGCCGCGGTTTGTGGGATCTTGCTGTGCATAGATCAGCTGCTGCGTTTTCTACATCAAAACCGTGGCTACACTTTAAAATAACTTTGTTGTCTGTCAGGCATGTTGGGATGTTCTGAGGCTGTAAAAGGTGCTACATAAATGCAAGTTCTTGCTCTCAATCTGTGCCACCAGGTCACTGGGACTGTTAATTTTATACCTTGCATTGTGCTGATTGTATTGGATGGTGAAGACACAGCTACAAATTACATTCAAACACTCAGGCTCAGTCTCAGGAAGCAGGCAGCACTAAAACAGGACACATAGGCGACCAGAGGAATAACTGGGAATAACTTGAAGAGAAGGAGTAAGATCTATGGTGGCAGATTTTCGTCATGTTGAGTTGGGCTGTATTGGATTGTCTGGGGATAGAGGAAAATCAGGTGGTTACCAGCCTGCTTTTCCATCCACTTAACTTGCTAAAGGTTCATGACCATTGCCATGAAAGTGTATCTACTGCAAATAGGGCCCTGGGCTGCATTGAGGAGTCCATGCAATATAAAACAAAACACACTGCTTTGTCTTTGTACAAAACCTGTTAGGCCTCACTTAGAATGCTGTGTTCAATCCTGAATCCCCTCACATGACGAATGATATCGATGTTTTGAGAAGGGTTCAAGAGACAGACATGAGATTGATTCCCAGTTTAAAACACCTTAACTAGCCAGAAAGGCTTAAAATGCTTTCAGTGTACACTTTAGCTAAGTGTAGACTGAGGGACGATTTGATTGATGTCTTAAGTTAGTAGGGGACTGAATTGCTTCCAAATTGACAAGTTACTTCAATTAGATCGGTTAGGGAGGACCGGGGGGTTGTATTTATAAATTACAAGGTTAAGAACTAGGTTGGATGTTCGGCAGGTCTTCTTTTCCCAGAGAACAGCATACCTATGGAACCAGTAACTGGCTTGCTTGGTGGGTGCGGATCCACCCTTGGACTGATTCCTGGCTGGGGTGGAGATCACATCACACAAGAAGTGGGTACCAGCTGATATAATCCTTGGTCAATGTGATCTCCTGGATTGGTTGTGATCACCTCGGGGGAATCGGAGAGGCATTTTCCAGATATTTTTTTCCATAATTAGCATTCATCTGTTTTTTCATCTCTCCCGGCTGGAGAACACATGGCTCTGGTTGTGGCATGTGTTTTAATTGTGATGCATAAGGCATCACAACTGCATGGGCCAGACCAGATGGTCTTCTCCTGTCTGATATTTGTGTATATATTACATAGAGTTATGGAGAATTTACTGCATAGGAAACTGGTCATTTGACCCCAGGTCAATGCCAGTGTTTATGCTCCACACGAGTCTCCTCCCATCCTCTTCATCTCACCCTATCAAAATAGCCTTTTATTCCTTTCTCTCTCATGGATTTATCTAGCTTCCCCTTACATCTATCTACACTATTCATCTCAACGACTCCTTGTGGTAGGGAGTTCCACATTCTATATGCATGTGTGTTTGAATGTTTATATTAATTTTTCACCTTTTAACTGGCCTTATTGAAACTGAACATGGACTGGATAAATAGGCGTGTGGGGGTTAAATGGAGGAGGCTTTGTTCTCAATGTAGTGGGTAGGTAAAATCATGCAGGCCGTGAATCAGCCACACTCACCATGTGTCCTCATTCCTGATATGCATTTTCATCTTGGGTCAAGGAAGGAACATAGGAGCAGGAAGAGGCCATTCAGCCCCTCGTGCCTGTTCCGCCATTCAGTTAGATCATGGTTGATCTGTGTCTTCACTCCATCTAGCTGCCTTGGCACCGAAATCCTTAATACCCTTATCTAACAAATATCTATCAAGCTCAGTTTTGAAATTTTCACTTCACCAACCCCCCCCCCCACCCCCCTCCACCCCCAGCTGCTTGGTGGAGAGAGTTCCAGATTTCCGCTGCCCTTTGTGTGAAGAAATGTTTCCTGACATCACCCCTGAACGGCCCAGTTTGAACACCAGGCTGGTTGCTACAGTGGCACAGTGGTTAGCACCGCAGCCTCACAGCTCCAGTGACCCGGGTTCAGTTCTGGGTACTGCCTGTGTGGAGTTTACAAGTTCTCCCTGTGACTGAGTGCGTTTCCTCCGGGTTCCTCCCGTAGCTGAAGACTTGCAGATTGATAGGTAAATTGGCCATTGTAAATTGCCCCTAGTATAGGTAGGTGGTAGGGGAATTGTGGGGATGTGGTAAGGAATATGGGATTCATGTAGGATTAGTATAAATGGGTTGTTGTTGGTCAGCACAGACGTAGTGGGCTGAAGGGCCTGTTTCAGTGCTGTATCTCTAAATAAAATAAATGTACCCAGTGCTGGCGGGGTGTGAGAGGGAAAGCTACCTGCAGGTTATTTTTTAATTAATTCATGGGATGTGGGCATCACTGCAAAAGCCAGTATTCATTACCTATCCCTAATTTCCCTTAACTAGGAGCTATTGCTGAGCTGCCTTCTTGAAAAGCAGGACAAATCCAAACCGGCCAACTACTGTCCCATCAGTCTACTCTCGTTCATCAGCATAGTGATGGAAGGGGTCGTTGACAGTGCTATCAAGTAGCATTTGCTCAGCAATAACCTGCTCACTGACACTCAGTTTGGGTTCCACCAGGGCCACTCAGCTCATTACAGCCTTGATCCAAACATGGACAAAGCTGTTGAACTCCAGAGGTGAGGTGAGAGTGACTGCCCTTGACATCAAGGCAGCATTTGACCGAGTATGGCATCAAGGAGCCCTAGCTTAACTGGAGTCAATGGGAATCGGGGGGAAACTCTCCGCTGGTTGGAGTCATACCTAGCACAAAGGAAGATGGTTGTGGTTGTTGGAGGTCAATCATCTCAGCTCCAGGACATCACTGCAGGTGTTCCTCAGGGTAGTGTCCTAGGCCCAAACATCTTCAGTTGCTTCATCAATCACCTTCCTTCAATCATAAGAAGTGGGGATGTTTGCTGATGATTGCACAATGTTCAGCACCATTCATGACTCCTCAGATACTGAAGCAGCTCATGTCCATATGCAGCAACACCTGGACGACATCCAGGCTTGGACTGATAAGTGGCAAGTAACATTAGTGCCACACAAGTACCAGGCAATGACTATCTCAGTATAAGAGAGAGTCTAACCATCTCTCCTTAATGTTCAATAGTATTACAATCGCTGAATCCCCCACTATCAACATCCTGGGGGTTGCCATTGACCAGAAACTGAACTGGACCAGCCACATAAATGTTGTGACGACAAAAGCAGGTCAGAGGCTGGGAATTCTGAGGCAAGTAACTCACCTCCTGACTCCCGAAAGCCTGTCCACCATCTACAAGGCACAAGTCAGGAGTGTGATGGAATACTCTCCACTGGCCTGGATGGGTGCAGCTCCAACAACACTCAAGAAGCTCAACACCATCCAGGACAAAGCAGCCCACTTGATTGGCACCCCATCCATCACCTCCAACATTCACTCCCTCCATCACAATGCACAGTGGCAGCAGTGTGTATCATCTACAAGATGCACTGCAGCAACTCACTAAGGCTCCTTCAACAGCACCTTCCAAACCTGTGACCTCTACCACCTAGAAGGACAAGAGCAGCAGATGCATGGGAACATCACCACCTGCAAGTTCCCCTCCAAGTCACACACCATCCTGACTTGGAACTATATCACCGTTCCTTCACTGTGGCTGGGTCAAAATCCTGAAACTCCTTTCCTCACAGCACTGCGGGTGTACCTACCCCACAAGGATTGCAGCAGTTCAAGAAGGCAGCTCACCACCACCTTCTCGAGGGCAATTAGGGATGGGGAATAAATGCTGGCCAAGCCAGCGATGCCCACATCCCATGAATGAATTTAAAAAACCTTGTTGGGCCATGTCATAGGGTAGTCAAGAGTCACCAACATTGCTGTGGGTCTGGAGTTACTTATAGGCCAAACTGGGTAAGGACAGCAGATTTCCCTCCCTAAAAGACAGCTGTGAAGCAGGTGGATTTTAACTCCAATCTGGTAGTTACCTGGTTACTATTACATATATTATCTTTTCATTCCAGATTTATCAAATTAATTCACTGAATTCTTTAATTCTCCAAGTTCCATGGTGGGATATGAACTCATACACTTGAGATTGTTGTCAAAGCCTGTGTATTACTGGTCCAGTAACATAACCACTATTCTACCATATCCCTATGGAGTTCCTGCCCCCATGGCCATTTAAGCAGTGCAGAGTGTGTAGCCATTGGGGAGGATATGATGGGGTTAGGCTGTGGTTTCCCCCTCTGCAGTGGATAGGACACTGGCACTCCCCCTCAAAGCCAATGTTTGCTGTGGTCACTGAGGTGGAACAGGATTTGGTGACAAAATAGTGCCTTCAAGAGAGAAGGAGCTAAACTGGAGAGGGGCAAAAGGTCCTGACAGTCATGTTATATTGCCATCAAGCACATTGCTTGGAAAGTTCGGTGTATGAAACTCCTCAGTGCTTTCTTGGAATTACTCAGTTCTAGTTTTATGCCTTTTGTGTTTAAATCCTCATTGTTTGTGAATGATTGAAATTGTTGCTGGACCGGGGCCCACTAATTAATATTGAATTGAGGGTCACCATGTCCAGTAATGATTCGTTAAGAGAGCAACGCTGGCCAAAGTCACACCGAGGCTTATTTCAAACAAGCTGCCAGGTCCCTCTGTCCCTCCCAGCTCCCCAAACGAAACATGCTGTCGCACTGTGACTATTCCCTCACTGTTACTGTTTTCCGGTGACTCTGTTACTCTCCCCGTCCTCTCTCTGTTACACACCCCTTCCACTCCCTGTTACTCTCCCTTCCTCTCTCTCTTCCTCTCCCCACCCTTCTGTTACTCTCCACTTCCTCTCGCTGTTACTCTCCCCTTCCACTCCCTGTTACTCTCCCCTTCCTCTCCCAGTTACTCTCCTCTTCCTCTCCCTGTTACTCTCCACTTCCTCTCTCTGTTACTCTCCCCTTCCTGTCTCTGTTACTCTGCTCTTCCTCTCCATCTTACTCTCCCCTTCCACTCCCTGTTACTCTCGCCTTCCACTCCCTGATACTCTCCTCTTCCTCTCCCTGTTACTCTGCCTTTCCTTTCACTTTTACTCTCCTCTTTCTCTCTCTGTTATTCTCCCCTTCCTCTCCCTGTTACTCTCATCTTGCTCTCTCTGTTACTTTTCCCTTCCTCTCTCTGTTACTTTCCCCTTCCTGTCCCTGTTATTCTCCCCTTCCACTCCCTGTTACTCTCCCCTTCCTCTCCCTGTTACTCTACTCTTCCTGTCCCTGTTACTCTCCTCTTCATCTCTCGGTTACTCTCCCATTCCACAACCATTTACTCTCCCCTTCCTCTCCCTGTGACTCTCCTCTTCCTCTCTCTGTTACTTTCCCCTTCCTCTCCCTCTCACCATCCCCTTCCAATCCCTGTTACTTTCTCCTTCCTCTCTCTGTTACTCTACCCTTCCTCTCCCTGTTACTCTCCCTTTCCTCTACCTGTTAATCTCCTCTTCCTCTCCCTGTTTCTCTCCCCTTCCTCTCCCAGTTACTTTACTCTTCCTCTCCCTTTTACTCTCCCCTTCCTCTCCCTGTTACTCTCCTCTTCCTCTCCCTGTTACTCTCCTCTGCCTCTCTCTGTTACTTTTCCATTCCTTTCTCTATTACTCTACCCTTCCTCTCCCTGTTACTCTCCTCTTGCTCTCTCTGTTACTTTTCCATTCCTCTCTCTGTTACTCTCCCCTTCCTCTCCGTCTTACTGTCCCCTTCCACTCCGTTACTGTCCCCTTCCACTCCCTGTTACCGGCCCACTACTCTCCCTGTTACTCTCCCCTTCCTCTCCCTGTTACTCTCCTCTTCCTCTCCCTGTTACTCTCTCCTTCCTCTCCCTGTTACTCTGCTCTTCCTCTCCTTACTCTCCCTGTTACTCTACCCATCGGTTCCCTGTTACTCGACCCTTCCTCTCTCTGTTAATCTCCCCTTCCTCTCCCTGTTACTCTCCTCTTCCTCTCTCTGTTACTATTTCCTTCCTTTCTCTGTTACTCTCCTCTTCCTCTCCCTGTTACTCTTCCCTTCCTTTCCCTGTTACTCCCCCCTTCCTCTCCCCGTTCCTCCCCCCTTCCTTTCTCTGTTACTCTCCCCTTCCTCTCCCTGTTACTCTCCCCTTCCCCTCCCTGTTACTCACCCCTTCCTCTCCCTGTTACTCTCCACTTCTTCACCCTGTTACTCTCCCCTTCCACTCCCTGTAACTCTCCTCTTCCTCTCCCTGTTACTCTCCCCTTCCTTTCTCTGTTACTCTCCCCTTTCTCTCCCTGTTACTCTCCCCTTACTCTCCCCTTCCTCTCCCTGTTACTCTACCCATCGGCTCCCTGTTATTCTCCCCTTCCTCTCCCTGTTACGCTCCCCTTCCTCTCCCTGTTACTTTCCCCATCCTCTCTCTGTTACTCTCCTCTTCCTCTCTCTGTTACCTTTTCCTTCCTTTCTCTGTTACTCTCCTCTTCCTCTCCCTGTTACTCTCCCCTTCCTCTCCCTGTTACTCTCCCCTTCCTCTCCCTGTTACTCACCCCTTCCTCTCCCTGTTACTCTCCTCTTCCTCTCCCTGTTCCTCTCCCCTTCCGCTCCCAGTTACTCTCCTCTTTCTCTCCCTGTTACTCTCTCCTTCCTCTCCCTGTTACTCTCCTCTTCCTCGCCCTGTTACTCTCGCCTTCCTCTCTCTGTTACTCTGCTCTTCCTCTCCTTACTCTCCCTGTTACTCTACCCATCGGTTCCCTGTTACTCGACCCTTCCTCTCTCTGTTAATCTCCCCTTCCTCTCCCTGTTACTCTCCTCTTCCTCTCTCTGTTACTATTTCCTTCCTTTCTCTGTTACTCTCCTCTTCCTCTCCCTGTTATTCTTCCCTTCCTTTCCCTGTTACTCTCCCCTTCCTCTCCCCGTTCCTCCCCCCTTCCTTTCTCTGTTACTCTCCCCTTCCCCTCCCTGTTACTCACCCCTTCCTCTCCCTGTTACTCTCCACTTCTTCACCCTGTTACTCTCCCCTTCCACTCCCCTTACTCTCCCCTTCCTCTCCCTGTTACTCTACCCATCGGCTCCCTGTTATTCTCCCCTTCCTCTCCCTGTTACGCTCCCCTTCCTCTCCCTGTTACTTTCCCCATCCTCTCTCTGTTACTCTCCTCTTCCTCTCTCTGTTACTTTTTCCTTCCTTTCTCTGTTACTCTCCTCTTCCTCTCCCTGTTACTCTCCCCTTCCTCTCCCTGTGACCCTCTCTCTGTTACTTTCCCCTTCCTCTCCCTCTCACCATCCCCTTCCAGTCCCTGTTACTTTCTCCTTCCTCTCTCAGTTACTTTACTCTTCCTCTCCCTTTTACTCTCCCCTTCCTCTCCCTGTTACTCTCCTCTTCCTCTCCTGTTACTCTCCTCTGCCTCTCTCTGTTACTTTTCCATTCCTTTCTCTATTACTCTACCCTTCCTCTCCCTGTTACTCTCCTCTTGCTCTCTTTGTTACTTTTCCATTCCTCTCTCTGTTACTCTCCCCTTCCTCTCCGTCTTACTGTCCCCTTCCACTCCGTTACTGTCCCCTTCCACTCCCTGTTACCGGCCCACTACTCTCCCTGTTACTCTCCCCTTCCTCTCCCTGTTACTCTCCTCTTTCTCTCCCTGTTACTCTCTCCTTCCTCTCCCTGTTACTCTCCTCTTCCTCTCCCTGTTACTCTCGCCTTCCTCTCACTGTTACTCTGCTCTTCCTCTCCTTACTCTCCCTGTTACTCTACCCATCGGTTCCCTGTTACTCGACCCTTCCTCTCTCTGTTAATCTCCCCTTCCTCTCCCTGTTACTCTCCTCTTCCTCTCTCTGTTACTATTTCCTTCCTTTCTCTGTTACTCTCCTCTTCCTCTCCCTGTTACTCTTCCCTTCCTTTCCCTGTTACTCTCCCCTTCCTCTCCCCGTTCCTCCCCCCTTCCTTTCTCTGTTACTCTCCCCTTCCTCTCCCTGTTACTGTCCCCTTCCCCTCCCTGTTACTCACCCCTTCCTCTCCCTGTTACTCTCCACTTCTTCACCCTGTTACTCTCCCCTTCCACTCCCTGTAACTCTCCTCTTCCTCTCCCTGTTACTCTCCCCTTCCTTTCTCTGTTACTCTCCCCTTTCTCTCCCTGTTACTCATCACTTCCTCTCCCTGTTACTCACCCCTTCCTCTCCCTGTTACTCTCCGTTTCCTCACCCTGTTACTCTCCCCTTCCCTTCCCTGTAACTCTCCTCTTCCTCTCCCAGTTACTCTCCCCTTCCTTTCTCTGTTACTCTCCCCTTTCTCTCCCTGTTACTCTCCCCTTCCTCTCCCTGTTACTCTACCCATCGGCTCCCTGTTATTCTCGCCTTCCTCTCCCTGTTACTCTCCCCTTTCTCTCCCTGTTCCTTTCCCCATCCTCTCTCTGTTACTCTCCCCTTTGTCTCCCTGTTACTCACCCTGGCCACACCCTGTTACTGTCCCCTTCCTCTCCCTGTTACTCATCACTTCCTCTCCCTGTTACTCTCCCCTTCCACTCCCTTTTACTCTACCCTTCCCCTCCCTGTTACTCTCACATACCTCTCCCTGTAACTCTCCTCTTCCTCTCCCAGTTACTCTCCCCTTCCTTTCTCTGTTACTCTCCCCTTTCTCTCCCTGTTACTCTCCCCTTCCTCTCCCTGTTACTCTACCCATCGGCTCCCTGTTATTCTCGCCTTCCTCTCCCTGTTACTCTCCCCTTCCTCTCCCTGTTCCTTTCCCCATCCTCTCTCTGTTACTCTCCCCTTTGTCTCCCTGTTGCTCTCGCTGGCCACAGCCTGTTACTTTCCCCTGGCTCTCCCTGTTACTCTCCCCATCGGCTCCCTGTTACTCGGCCCTTCCTCTCTCTGTTACTCTCCCCTTACTCTCCCTGTTACTCTCCTCTTACTCGCCCTGTTACTCTCCCCTTCCACTTCGTGTTACTCTCCCATTCCGCTCCCTGTTACTCTACCCATCGGCTCCCTGTTACTCTCCCCGTCCTCCCCTGATACTCTCCCCTTATCTCTCCCTGTTACTCTCCTCTTCCTCTCTCTGTTACTGTTCCCTTCATTTCTCTGTTACTCTCCTCTTCCTCTCCCTGTTATTCTCCCCTTCCTCTCCCTGTTACTCTCCCCTTCCACTTCGTGTTACTCTCCCATACCTCTGCCTGTTTCTCTCCCCCGTCCTCTCTCTGTTACTCTCCCCTTCGTCTCCCTGTTACTCCCCCATCCACTCCCTGTTACTCTCTCCTTACTCTCCCTGTTACTCGACCCATCGGTTCCCCATCACTCGACCCTTCCTCTCTCTGTTACTCTCCCCTTCCTCTCCGTTACTCTCCTCTTCCTCCCTCTGTTACTTTTTCCTTCCTTTCTCTGTTACTCTCCTCTTCCTCTCCCTGTTACTCTCCCCTTCCTCTCCCTGTTACTCTACCCATCGGCTCCCTGTTATTCTCCCCTTCCTCTCCCTGTTACTCTCCCCTTCCTCTCCCTGTTCCTTTCCCCATCCTCTCTCTGTTACTCTCCCCTTTGTCTCCCTGTTACTCTCCCTGGCCACAGCCTGTTACTTTCCCCTGGCTCTCCCTGTTACTCTCCCCATCGGCTCCCTGTTACTCGGCCCTTCCTCTCTCTGTTACTCTCCCCTTCCTCTCCCTGTTACTCGTCTCTTCCTCTCCCTGTTACTCTCCGCTTCCTCTCCCTGTTACTCAACCCTTCCCCTCCCTGTTACTCTCACATACCTCTCCCTGTTACTCTCCTCTTCCTCTCCCTGTTACTCTCCCCTTCCTCTTGCTGTTACTCTCCTCTTCATCTCCCTGTTACTCTCCCCTTCCTCTCCCTGTTACTCTCCTCTTCCTCTCTCTGTAACTTTCCCCTTCCTATCTCTGTTACTCTCCCCTTCCTCTCCCTCTCAATCTCCCTTCCACTCCCTGTTACTCGCCCCTACCTTTCTCTGTTACTCTCCCCTTCCTTTCCCTGTTACTCTCCCCTTCCCCTCCCTGATACTCTCCCTTACCTCTCCCTGTTACTCTCCTCTTCCTCGCCCTGTTACTTCTCCCCTTCCACTCCCTGTTACTGTACCCATCGGCTCCCTGTAACTCTCCCCTTCCTCTCCCTGTTACTCTCCTCGCCCTCTCTCTGTTACTCTCCCCTTCGTCTCCCTGTTACTCCCCCGTCCACTCCCTGTTACTCTACCCATCGGCTCCCTGTTAATCGACCCTTCCTCTCTCTGTTACTTTCCCCTTCCTCTCCCTGTTACTCTCCACTTCCTCACTCTGTTACATTTCCCTTCCAGTCTCTGTTAGTCTCGTCTTCCTCTCCCTGTTACTCTCCCCTTCCTCTCCCTGTTAATGTCCCCTACCTCTCACTGTTAGTCTCCCCTTCCCCTCCCTGTTACTCACCCCTTCCTCTCCCTGTTACTCTCCTCTTCCTCACCCTGTTACTCTCCCATTCCGCTCCCTGTAACTCTCCTCTTCCTCTCCCTGTTACTCTCCCCTTCCTTTCTCTGTTACTCTCCCCGTCCTCTCTCAGTTACTCTCCCCTTCGTCTCCCTGTTACTCCCCCGTCCACTCCCTGTTACTCTCTCCTTACTCTCCCTGTTACTCTACCCATCGGTTCCCTGTTACTCGACCCTTCCTCTATCTGGTTCTCTCCCCTTCCTCTCCCTGTTACTCTCCTCTTCCTCTCTCTGTTACTTTTTCCTTCCTTTCTCTGTTACTCTCCTCTTCCTCTCCCTGTTACTCTCCCCTTCCTCTCCCTGTTACTCTCCCCTTCCTCTCCCTGTTACTCTCCCCTTCCTCTTGCTGTTACTCTCCTCTTCCTCTCCCTGTTACTCTCCCCTTCCTCTCCCTGTTACTCTCCTCTTCCTCTCTCTGTTACTCTCCCCTTCCTCTCCCTCTTCCTCTCCCTTCCACTCCCTGTTACTCGCCCCTTCCTTTGTCGGTTACTCTCCCCTTCCTCTCCCTTTTACTCTCCCCTACCCCTCCCTGTTACTCTCCCTTACCTCTCCCTGTTACTCTCCTCTTCCTCGCCCTGTTACTTCTCCCCTTCCACTCCCTGTTACTGTACCCATCGGCTCCCTGTTACTCTCCCCTTCCTCTCCCTGTTACTCTCCTCTTCCTCTCTCTGTTACTTTCCCCTTCCTCTCTCTGTTACTCTCCCCTTCCTCTCCCTCTTACTCTCCCTTCCTCTCTCTGTTACTCTCCCCTTCCTCTCCCTCTTACTCTCCCTTCCTCTCTCTGTTACTCTCCTCGTCCTCTCTCTGTTACTCTCCCCTTCGTCTCCCTGTTACTCCCCCGTCCACTCCCTGTTACTCTCCCTTTCCTCTCCCTGTTACTCACCCCTTCCTCTCCCTGTAACTCTCCTCTTCCTCTCCCCTTCCACTCCCTGTTACTCTCCCCTTCCACTCCCTGTTACTTTCCGCTTCCTTTTTCTGTTACTCTCCCCTTCCTCTCTGTTACTCTCCCCTTCCTCTCCCTCTTACTCTCCCCTTTATCTCTCTGTTACTCTGCCCTTCCTCTTCCTGTTACTCTCCCTGTTACTTTCCCCTTCCTCTCCCTGTTACTCACCCTTCTTCTCCCTGTTACACTCTCCTTCCTCTCCCTCTTACTCTCCCCTTCTTTTCTCTGTTACGCTCATCTTCCTCCCTCTTACTCTCCCCTTCTTCTCTCTGTTACTCTCTTCTTGGCTGGAATTTTCCTGGGCTGGCAGAGATGGAATGGCTGGGGCGGGGTTGGTGTGGTGGCAAGCGGTGAGTTGGAGGGGGTGGGGGGAAGAGTTGAGAAAATAGCAGAAAATGCCATTGGGCCGATATCCTGAGGTGTTCACATTTCATTCCTGGGGCAGGTTGGGAGTCAAGTTGAAACCCCGATGGCTTAGGTGGGAAGCCAATTGAGGCAATGAAAATAACAATCGAGAGCCATTCACGTTTGCAGTGGCTCTTTCGCAGCAGCACTCGGGTCACATGCTGTATCGGCGACTCAGCAGGTTACAGAAGGTGAGTGCACAGTGGGAATTCATTGAGGGCAGAAACCGAGATGAAATGACCAGTATAAAGGGGGAAAGCGACAAACGTGAGGCCAACATCATCAAAGGCTTGTACTGATGGGAGGTCCTTGAGGCAAATAGATTAGATAGTGTTCGGGAAAAGCAACTTTTTTCTATTTCCTTGAGGAGACTTGGGATACCTCCTGTCCTTTTCATCTGTGAGCGTACACAGGGTCATGGGGTCCACATATTCTGAAGTAGGGCAGACCAGTGAGGAGGAGCTGCAGCATTGTTCAGTTCAGCAGCCACAGCGGCAGGGGCAGAACTGCAAGGGGAGCAGCAGCTGCTGCATGAACAGACACAGGCATCTCGATGAAATGAGAGGATGACCACAGGCAGCACCTAGAAGAAGGTGTTGAGCCTCAGCACAGGGTTATAGGTCAAGGGTCAGCTTCCTGGACCCCTCAGAGCAGGAGTGCCCCGAAGGCTGTGGCTCTCATGTCAGTTGGTCACTGACCTCAGCGCCCTCCTGGAGGTCAGTAGGAGCCAACCATTGTCCGTGCTGGTCAAGGTGACCGTAGCTCTCAATTATTTTTGTATTTGGCTCATTCCAGGGCTCAGCCTCTGACATCTGCAGAATGTCACAATCCTGAGTCCACACAGTAGCAGCCAGCTGACGGATGCCTTGTTTCAGAGAAAATCACAGTACATTAAGTTCAAGACGGATGCAGCCAGTCAGGCCCAGAGGGCTGTTGGCTTTGCCTCCCTGGCAGGATTTCCTCAGGACCAGGGCACCCATCTGGTGATCATGGCTCCATCAGAACAGCCAGGTGTATTTGTGAATCGGTGTGGGACCAACGCAAGAGGATCCTGAGGGCGGCATGGGCAGCTTCCAGAGAGTTGCCATGTGGCCTTTATCCTCTGGTGCCCCAGCTCTTCACACCACTACACAGCCTCAGTGAATGGCTCCTGGTGACAAGGGGTACAAGCTGCGACCTGGTTACTGACACCATTGTGTTCTGTGCTGCAAATGACTCTATGACTCACAGAGGTACACGGGAGGTACAGGCGGAGCCTTCTTATGACCAGGGCCACAATAAAGCAAGCCATTGTCTTGCTGAAAATGAGGTTCCGATGCCTTGACCGATCTGGGGGCACCCTTCAGTGTGGGCTGAAAAGGGTCTCCCGCATAGTGGTGGTGCGCTGCGCTCTGTATAACTTGGCACTTCAAAGGGGAAGGTGGGGAGTGCCCAGCACCCTTGGAGGAGGAGGGCCCAATGGAGCATAACCATCCGGAGGTGCCACTGATGCCTGTTGTCATTGACCTGCATGCCAGAGAAACCCATCACGCCCGCATCCAGTCATGCGCACAGCATTGCACTTGTGCCATCTGGAGCCCTGTGGCAGACAGTATAGCCACATCCACCACCTCCTTCCAAAACAAAAATGCAATTGCCACAAAGATCCACCCACCTATTACATTCAGCACCTTGCATTGTCATTAATGAGATTTTTGCCACTCACCTACATTCATCTACCCATGGATAATGTGTAATGGGGCAGAAACAACACCAAGACACTTCTCAGGGGACAACAACACATGCCTCTTTGAAATAAACACTTTCCATGTGACACGAACACTGTAACATGCACCAAAGTGCAACTAAGACCATTTCTGCATCCTCTTTCTCTTCTACGTTGGTGCTAACCCTGTGGTTGCAGCAGAGCTGGAGGCAGCTTTCCCTGCTCTGACACATTCGATAGCCATGGCAGACGTCCTCTGTGTTGTGGAGTCTGTGAAGGCCCCACAAAAAATTGCCCCACCAGCATCTGTGCAGGGGCAGCCTCGGTCATGCGGGCAGGATGCAGCGTTTGTGGCTCTGTCAGAGGGGATGATAGCACAGGCTATAACCTGACGGTCCCTTAAGAGAGCCCCCAATGGCATCATCCCTATCTCCCTCTTCCCTTTCAGGGCCCACCTACGGGACTCGACACAGCTGTCACTGCCTTCTTCACCTGCTCCTGCTCAAGTGTGAAATGCTCCTTGCCTTATGCCACCTGTTCTATATGCTATTGAGGTCCCACTGAGGTGAGTTCATCTGTGCTGGTGGAGGGTGCGCATGACTCATGTGGCAGTGCTTCCTCAGAGTGCTGCTTCTCCTCTGAGGACTGTACTGCCTCCTCCCTCATCTCTCGCTGCCCCACTGGCAATGCCGCTGCGGGAGATGGAAGACATTTGTTAGTGCTGCACAGAGGTGACAGAGGAATCAAACCCTAGCATTTTGCTGACTGTCATATTTAACATATTGGTGACAATGGTTCAACAGGAGTGACTGGTCAGTGCCAACTGTCAGTGTGATATCTAATGCTTTCACCTAGTCTGTGTGGCACCCATCTCTCCATCAGCGAGAGCCTGCACTACTGCCACCCTGCCGATTTCCAAGGCATCCTCCTCCATTGCCATCAGGATGGTCAAGGATGCAAATCCACAAACCACCCGCACCTCCCCACCACCCACCCCCCACCCCGCCACTTCTCCGCCTCTCCCAGTTGTTGTAGGCTCTCTTCTCCTGCTATGAGAAAAGGCAGACAGTTAAGACTATGAGGAGTCACAGTCTTTGCTCAGGCTGTAGGCACAACATTTGAGGGGGGGTCATTGTGGGATGGGGAATGCCAGGTCAGACATTGAGGGCGAGTGTCATTGCTGTCTATGGAGACAGATAGAAAGACAAAGTGGACCCTGGGGATACATTCTTCTGTGTGACTGTAAATTGTGTGCCTCAGACGATATCTGTGCTGAAGACTGCTAAGGAGGTGACAAGTGATGGTTGCCAGCTGAGAGTTGTATGCACTCACCTTGCTGGATCTCAAGAGGTCACTGAACCATTTACTGCACTGGACCCACACCTTCTGTACTATGGCTGCTCACCTTCTCTGCAACCTCCAGCCAAGTTTGTTTGGAGAGGATGGCTGGTCTCCTCCTGCCATCCTCTGGTAAAAGCCATGTCCTGTCTGCTTCCAACATCACCTCCAGGGACGTGTCTGTGAAAGGGTGAGGGGGGGGGGCAGTCCTCCCCTGTCTCCCATCCATTCTCCTCTTTCATTTTTTTTTTCCAAAATATACTTTATTCATAAAAATCTGTAAAAATTACATTACCAGTTTCAAACAGCACCAAGTCATTAAATACAAACAGTGCAAAGGAGGTCCATTTGCTTCATTACAATCATAAGTTGCCTCACAACTCTTCCATTTCACATTTGTCATGCCAATTACATTTTTACATTTTAGAGCAAATGAAAATTTTCCTGATACAGTTCGAGGGGTTTCCCATGTATCCAGCCCCTCAGTTCAGCTTGGTGGGGGGACCTTACACTGTGATCTTTCCCCATTGAGCCTTTGCTGCGGCTGCCCCAAGCTTTAGTGCGTCCCTCAGCACGTAGTCCTGGACCTTGGAATGTGCCAGTCTGCAACATTCGGTCGTGGACAACTCTTTGCGCTGGAAGACCAGCAAGTTTCGGGCAGACCAAAGGGCGTCTTTCACTGAATTGATTGTCCTCCAGCAGCAGTTGATGTTTGTCTCGGTGTGCGCCCCTGGGAACAGCCCGTAGAACACAGACTCCTGTGTTACAGAGCTGCTTGGGATGAACCTCTACAAAAACCATTGCGTCTCTTTCCACACCTGCTTTGCAAAGACACATTCCAGAAGGAGGTGGGCAACCGTCTCTTCCCCACCACGGCCACCTCCATTCTCCTCTTTCATGCCTCTCACTGAGCAAACCACACCTCACAGTGCTGCCACTGTGAGTGCTGCTGGTGTCCTTTTAAATACTGATCCTTCATCTGTACTTCTGACACTTCATCCTGCCCACTTTCCCTAATTGGATGATAATCCCGGAGACGGGCTCTTCATTGGTTGGTCCCGTAAAGAGCAACTGGGAGGCTTGCTACTCTGAGGGCTGGGTTCCTGACCTGGAAATGGCCCCGCCGTTTCGCCAGAGACTAAAGCAGTTGGATTTGGCCCCTTTTCCTCTTACTCTCCCCTTTCTCTCTGGGTTGTCCTCTCTCTGTAGTCTGTTACTCTCCCCTTTGACTCTCTGAATGGACAGTGTGATAAGTTTACATTGTATATATCCATTGTAAAAGAAAGACAGAAATTTCTAATGGAAAAGGTTGAGTGGAAGTGAGATTTTTAACATATTTATATATAGTCAAGTGGATGATTAATTGTCATGTCAACTGTATTTTTGAGAACATTTGTTTGCTGCAATTTGATTCTGCAGATATTTTGTTGTTACCATTTGTCAGTAGAACTTTTTCTGCGGGGAGGATAGAGAACAATTTTGCACGATATGATTTCTGCATA
Source organism: Heterodontus francisci (assembly GCF_036365525.1). Lineage (NCBI taxonomy): Eukaryota > Metazoa > Chordata > Chondrichthyes > Heterodontiformes > Heterodontidae > Heterodontus > Heterodontus francisci. The sequence goes on from NC_090373.1 coordinate 26,220,756, forward strand.
ACCAAAAGTAGAAAATAACCAATTAGAAAGGAAGAAAACGCCTGGAGTTAACCAATGAGGAGGAAGAATACTGATGGATGTTCAAAGGAAGAAAGGTGACAGAAGATCGTGACAGGATTTTATAGTCACGACAGACACGGCCACACAAAGCATTTTATCACAGCCTCTCTCTGAAATATAGAAAAATAAGCACAGACGGCAGAAAGTAGGAAGGTAATTGTTGGGTACCATGGTTGCCATGGAAACAAATGACAGCGAATACAGATTACCATCGCACTTTGAACTGACCAGTCAAATAACTAAAAATGTGCCTGGGCTGCTTTCTTGGACTGGGAGAAAGGTCAGAACGCAGAATGCATTTTTTAAATTTTAAAACTCATTTGAATAGTGAAATTGTTCTAGATTCGCTCTAATAATGCTTGGCCAAGCCTCCACTACCCACAAAAACAAAGGGCCATAAATATGAGACAGTAACTAATAATCCAATATGGATTCAGGAGAAACTTCTTTACCCAGAGCGTGGTGAGAATGTGGAACTCACTACCACATGGAGTGGTTGAAGTGAATGGCATAGATACATTTAAGGGGAAACTAGATAAACAAATGTGGAAGAAAGGAATAGAAGAATATGCTGAGAGGCTGAGATGAGGTAAGGTGGGAGGAGGCTGCTGTGGAGCAGAAACACAGGCACCGACCTTTTGGGGAAAAAGGCCTGTTTCTGTGCTGTACATTGTGTAAAAAACATGTAAACAGGATATGATACATTTAAAAAAATGTATTCTTGGAATGTGGGCATTGAACAACTGCAGTGGTGAAGGTGCTGAAATAGTGCGATTAAGCAGTGAGTGCGAGGATTTTGACCCAGCAACAGTGAAGGAACAGCGATATTGTTCTAAGTCAGGATGGTGTGTGGCTTGGAGGGAAACTTGCAGATGGTGATGTTCCAATGCATCTGCTGCCCTTGTCCTTCTAGATGGTAGAGGTCATGGGTTGGAAGGTACTGTTGAAGCAGCCTTGGTGAGTTGCTGCAGTGCATCTTGTAGATGGTACACAGTGCTGCCACTGTGCGTTGGTGGTGGAGGGAGTGAATGTTGAAGGTGGTGGAGGGAGTGAATGTTGAAGGTGGTGGATGGGGTGAATGTTGAAGGTGGTGGATGGAGTGAATGTTGAAGGTGGTGGATGGGGTGAATGTTGAAGGTGGTGGAGGGAGTGAATGTTGAAGGTGGTGGATGGAGTGAATGTTGAAGGTGGTGGATGGGGTGAATGTTGAAGGTGGTGGATGGGGTGAATGTTGAAGGTGGTGGAGGGAGTGAATGTTGAAGGTGGTGGATGGGGTGAATGTTGAAGGTGGTGGAGGGAGTGAATGTTGAAGGTGGTGGATGGGGTGAATGTTGAAGGTGGTGGAGGGAGTGAATGTTGAAGGTGGTGGATGGGGTGAATGTTGAAGGTGGTGGATGGGGTGAATGTTGAAGGTGGTGAAGGGAGTGAATGTTGAAGGTGGTGGATGGAGTGAATGTTGAAGGTGGTGGATGGAGTGAATGTTGAAGGTGGTGGAGGGAGTGAATGTTGAAGGTGGTGGAGGGAGTGAATGTTGAAGGTGGTGAAGGGAGTGAATGTTGAAGGTGGTGGATGGGGTGAATGTTGAAGGTGGTGAAGGGAGTGAATGCTGAAGGTGGTGGATGGGGTGAATGTTGAAGGTGGTGGAGGGAGTGAATGTTGAAGGTGGTAAATGGGGTGAATGTTGAAGGTGGTGGATGGGGTGAATGTTGAAGGTGGTGGAGGGAGTGAATGTTGAAGGTGGTAGATGGAGTGAATGTTGAAGGTGGTGGATGGGGTGAATGTGGAAGGTGGTAGATGGGGTGAATGTTGAAGGTGGTGGATGGGGTGAAAGTTGAAGGTGGTGGATGGGGTGAATGTTGAAGGTGGTGGAGGGAGTGAATGTTGAAGGTGGTGGATGGGGTGAATGTTGAAGGTGGTGGATGGAGTGAATGTTGAAGGTGGTGGATGGGGTGAATGTTGAAAGTGGTGGAAGGAGTGAATGTTGAAGGTGGTGGATGGGGTGAATGTTGAAGGTGGTGGATGGGGTGAATGTTGAAGGTGGTGGATGGAGTAAATGTTGAAGGTGGTGGAGGGAGTGAATGTTGAAGGTGGTGGAGGGAGTGAATGCTGAAGGTGGTGGATGGGGTGAATGTTGAAGGTGGTGGATGGGGTGAATGTTGAAGGTGGTGGATGGGGCGAATGTTGAAGGTGGAGAAGGGAGTGAATGTTGAAGGTGGTGGATGGGGTGAATGTTGAAGGTGGTGGATGGGGTGAATGTTGAAGGTGGTGGATGGAGTGAATGATGAAGGTGGTGGATGGGGTGAATGTTGAAGGTGGTGGATGGGGTGAATGTTGAAGGTGGTGGATGGGGTGAATGTTGAAGGTGGTGGATGGAGTGAATGTTGAAGGTGGTGGATGGGGTGAATGTTGAAGGTGGTGGATGGAGTGAATGTTGAAGGTGGTGGATGGGGTGAATGTTGAAAGTGGTGGAGGGAGTGAATGTTGAAGGTGGTGGATGGGGTGAATGTTGAAGGTGGTGGATGGGGTGAATGTTGAAGGTGGTGGATGGGGTGAATGTTGAAGGTGGTGGAGGGAGTGAATGTTGAAGGTGGTAGATGGAGTGAATGTTGAAGGTGGTGGAGGGAGTGAATGTTGAAGGTGGTGGAGGGAGTGAATGTTGAAGGTGGTAGATGGAGTGAATGTTGAAGGTGGTGGAGGGAGTGAATGTTGAAGGTGGTGGATGGGGTGAATGTTGAAGGTGGTGGAGGGAGTGAATGTTGAAGGTGCTGGATGGGGTGAATGTTGAAGGTGGTAGATGGAGTGAATGTTGAAGGTGGTGGATGGGGTGAATGTTGAAGGTGGTGGATGGGGTGAATGTTGAAGGTGGTGGATGGGGTGAATGTTGAAGGTGGTGGAGGGAGTGAATGTTGAAGGTGGTGGATGGGGTGAATGTTGAAGGTGGTGGAGGGAGTGAATGTTGAAGGTGGTGGATGGGGTGAATGTTGAAGGTGGTGGAGGGAGTGAATGTTGAAGGTGGTGGATGGGGTGAATGTTGAAGGTGGTGGAGGGAGTGAATGTTGAAGGTGGTGGATGGGGTGAATGTTGAAGGTGGTGGATGGAGTGAATGTTGAAGTTGGTGAAGGGAGTGATTGTTGAAGGTGGTGGATGGAGTGAATGTTGAAGGTGGTGGATGGAGTGAATGTTGAAGGTGGTGGAGGGAGTGAATGTTGAAGGTGGTGGATGGGGTGAATGTTGAAGGTGGTGGAGGGAGTGAATGTTGAAGGTGGTGGATGGGGTGAATGTTGAAGGTGGTGGAGGGAGTGAATGTTGAAGGTGGTGGAGGGAGTGAATGTTGAAGGTGGTGGAGGGAGTGAATGTTGAAGGTGGTGAATGGGGTGAATGTTGAAGGTGGTGGATGGGGTGAATGTTGAAGGTGGTGGATGGGGTGAATGTTGAAGGTGGTGGATGGGGAGAATGTTGAAGGTGGTGGAGGGAGTGAATGTTGAAGGTGGTGGATGGGGTGAATGTTGAAGGTGGTGGATGGGGTGAATGTTGAAGGTGGTGGAGGGAGTGAATGTTGAAGGTGGTGGATGGGGTGAATGTTGAAGGTGGTGGATGGGGTGAATGTTGAAGGTGGTGGATGGGGTGAATGTTGAAGGTGGTGGATGGGGTGAATGTTGAAGGTGGTGGAGGGAGTGAATGTTGAAGGTGGTGGATGGGGTGAATGTTGAAGGTGGTGGATGGGGTGAATGTTGAAGGTGGTGGAGGGAGTGAATGTTGAAGGTGGTGGATGGGGTGAATGTTGAAGGTGGTGAAGGGAGTGAATGCTGAAGGTGGTGGAGGGAGTGAATGTTGAAGGTGGAGGATGGGGTGAATGTTGAAGGTGGTGGATGGAGTGAATGTTGAAGGTGGTGGAGGGAGTGAATGTTGAAGGTGGTGGAGGGAGTGAATGTTGAAGGTGGTGAAGGGAGTGAATGTTGAAGGTGGCGGATGGGGTGAATGTTGAAGGTGGTGAAGGGAGTGAATGCTGAAGGTGGTGGATGGGGTGAATGTTGAAGGTGGTGGAGGGAGTGAATGTTGAAGGTGGTAAATGGGGTGAATGTTGAAGGTGGTGGAGGGAGTGAATGTTGAAGGTGGTCGAGGGAGTGAATGTTGAAGGTGGTAGATGGAGTGAATGTTGAAGGTGGTAGATGGGGTGAATGTTGAAGGTGGTGGATGGGGTGAATGTTGAAGGTGGTGGATGGGGTGAATGTTGAAGGTGGTGGATGGGGTGAATGTTGAAGGTGGTGGAGGGAGTGAATGTTGAAGGTGGTGGATGGGGTGAATGTTGAAGGTGGTGGATGGGGTGAATGTTGAAGGTGGTGGATGGGGTGAATGTTGAAGGTGGTGGATGGGGTGAATGTTGAAGGTGGTGGAGGGAGTGAATGTTGAAGGTGGTAGATGGAGTGAATGTTGAAGGTGGTAGATGGGGTGAATGTTGAAGGTGGTAGATGGAGTGAATGTTGAAGGTGGTGAAGGGAGTGAATGTTGAAGGTGGTGGATGGGGTGAATGTTGAAGGTGGTGGAGGGAGTGAATGTTGAAGGTGGTGAAGGGAGTGAATGTTGAAGGTGGTGGATGGGGTGAATGTTGAACGTGGTAGATGGGGTGAATGTTGAAGGTGGTGGAAGGGGTGAATGTTGAAGGTGGTGGAGGGAGTGAATGTTGAAGGTGGTGGATGGGGTGAATGTTGAAGGTGGTGAAGGGAGTGAATGCTGAAGGTGGTGGAGGGAGTGAATGTTGAAGGTGGAGGATGGGGTGAATGTTGAAGGTGGTGGATGGAGTGAATGTTGAAGGTGGTGGAGGGAGTGAATGTTGAAGGTGGTGAAGGGAGTGAATGTTGAAGGTGGTGGATGGGGTGAATGTTGAAGGTGCTGAAGGGAGTGAATGCTGAAGGTGGTGGATGGGGTGAATGTTGAAGGTGGTGGAGGGAGTGAATGTTGAAGGTGGTGGATGGGGTGAATGTTGAAGGTGGTGAAGGGAGTGAATGCTGAAGGTGGTGGAGGGAGTGAATGTTGAAGGTGGAGGATGGGGTGAATGTTGAAGGTGGTGGATGGAGTGAATGTTGAAGGTGGTGGAGGGAGTGAATGTTGAAGGTGGTGAAGGGAGTGAATGTTGAAGGTGGTGGATGGGGTGAATGTTGAAGGTGGTGGAGGGAGTGAATGTTGAAGGTGGTAAATGGGGTGAATGTTGAAGGTGGTGGATGGGGTGAATGTTGAAGGTGGTCGAGGGAGTGAATGTTGAAGGTGGTAGATGGAGTGAATGTTGAAGGTGGTAGATGGGGGGAATGTTGAAGGTGGTGGATGGGTGAATGTTGAAGGTGGTAGATGGGGTGAATGTTGAAGGTGGTGGATGGGAGTGAATGTTGAAGGTGGTGGAGGGAGTGAATGTTGAAGGTGGTGGATGGGGTGAATGTGAAGGTGGTGGATGGGGTGAATGTTGAAGGTGGTGGATGGGGTGAATGTTGAAGGTGGTGGAGGGAGTTAATGTTGAAGGTGGTGGATGGGGTGAATGTTGAAGGTGGTGGAGGGAGTGAATGTTGAAGGTGGTGGAGGGAGTGAATGTTGAAGGTGGTGGAGGGAGTGAATGTTGAAGGTGGTGGAGGGAGTGAATGTTGAAGGTGGTGGATGGGGTGAATGTTGAAGGTGGTGGAGGGAGTGAATGTTGAAGGTGGTGGATGGGGTGAATGTTGAAGGTGGTGGAGGGAGTGAATGTTGAAGGTGGTGGAGGGAGTGAATGTTGAAGGTGGTGGAGGGAGTGAATGTTGAAGGTGGTGGAGGGAGTGAATGTTGAAGGTGGTGGAGGGAGTGAATGTTGAAGGTGGTGGATGGGGTGAATGTTGAAGGTGGTGGAGGGAGTGAATGTTGAAGGTGGTGGATGGGGTGAATGTTGAAGGTGGTGGAGGGAGTGAATGTTGAAGGTGGTGGATGGGGTGAATGTTGAGGTGGTGGATGGGGTGAATGTTGAAGGTGGTGGAGGGAGTGAATGTTGAAGGTGGTAGATGGGGTGAATGTTGAAGGTGGTAGATGGAGTGAATGTTGAAGGTGGTGGAGGGAGTGAATGTTGAAGTTGGTGGATGGGGTGAATGTTGAAGGTGGTGGAGGGAGTGAATGTTGAAGGTGGTGGAGGGAGTGAATGTTGAAGGTGGTGGAGGGAGTGAATGTTGAGGTGGTGATGGGGTGAATGTTGAAGGTGGTAGATGGGGTGAATGTTGAAGGTGGTGGATTGGGTGAATGTTGAAGGTGGTGGATGGGGTGAATGTTGAAGGTGGTGAAGGGAGTGAATGTTGAAGGTGGTGGAGGGAGTGAATGTTGAAGGTGGTGAATGGGAGTGAATGTTGAAGGTGGTGGATGGGGTGTGAATGTTGAAGGTGGTGGATGGGGTGAATGTTGAAGGTGGTGGATTGGGTGAATGTTGAAGGTGGTGGATGGGGTGAATGTTGAAGGTGGTGGATGGGTGAATGTTGAAGGTGGTGGATGGGGTGAATGTTGAAGGTGGTGGAGGGAGTGAATGTTGAAGGTGGTGGAGGGAGTGAATGTTGAAGGTGGTGGAGGGAGTGAATGTTGAAGGTGGTGAAGGAAGTGAATGTTGAAGGGGTGGATGGGTGTGAATGTTGATGGTGGTGAAGGGAGTGAATGTTGAAGGTGGTGAAGGGAGTGAATGTTGGTGGTGGATGGGGTGAATGTTGATGGTGGTGAGGGAGTGAATGTTGAAGGTGGTGAGGGAGTGAATGTTGAAGGTGGTGGATGGGGTGAATGTTGAAGGTGGTGAAGGAGTGAATGTTGAAGGTGGTGGAGGGAGTGAATGTTGAAGGTGGTGGAGGGAGTGAATGTTGAAGGTGGTGAAGGGAGTGAATGTTGAAGGTGGTGGATGGGGTGAATGTTGAAGGTGGTGGAGGGGAGTGAATGTTGAAGGTGGTGGAGGGAGTGAATGTTGAAGGTGGTGGATGGGGTGAATGTTGAAGGTGGTGGGGGAGTGAATGTTGAAGGTGGTGGAGGGGGTGAATGTTGAAGGTGGTGGATGGGGTGAATGTTGAAGGTGGTGGAGGGAGTGAATGTTGAAGGTGGTGGATGGGGTGATGTTGAAGTGGTGGATGGGGTGAATGTTGAAGGTGGTGGAGGGAGTGAATGTTGAAGGTGGTGGATGGGAGTGAATGTTGAAGGTGGTGGATGGGGTGAATGTGAAGGTGGTGGAGGTAGTGAATGTTGAAGGTGGTGGATGGGGTGAATGTTGAAGGTGTTGGATGGGGTGAATGTTGAAGGTGGTGGAGGGAGTGAATGTTGAAGGTGGTGGAGGGAGTGAATGTTGAAGGTGGTGAGGGAGTGAATGTTGAAGGTGGTGGATGGGGTGAATGTTGAAGGTGGTGGAGGAGTGAATGTTGAAGGTGGTGGAGGGAGTGAATGTTGAAGGTGGTGGAGGGAGTGAATGTTGAAGGTGGTAGATGGGGTGAATGTTGAAGGTGGTGGAGGGAGTGAATGTTGAAGGTGGTGGATTGGGTGAATGTTGAAGGTGGTGGAGGGAGTGAATGTTGAAGGTGGTAGATGGGGTGAATGTTGAAGGTGGTGAAGGGAGTGAATGTTGAAGGTGGTGGAGGGAGTGAATGTTGAAGGTGGTGGATGGGGTGAATGTTGAAGGAGGTGGATGGGGTGAATGTTGAAGGTGGTGGAGGGAGTGAATGTTGAAGGTGGTAGATGGGGTGAATGTTGAAGGTGGTGAGGGAATGAATGTTGAAGGTGGTGGAGGGAGTGAATGTTGAAGGTGGTGGATGGGGTGAATGTTGAAGGTGGTGAATGGGGTGAATGTTGAAGGTGGTGAAGGGAGTGAATGTTGAAGGTGGTAGATGGGGTGAATGTTGAAGGTGGTGAAGGGAGTGAATGTTGAAGGTGGTGGAGGGAGTGAATGTTGGAGGTGGTGGATGGGTTGATTGTTGAAGGTGGTGGATGGGGTGAATGTTGAAGGTGGTGGAGGGAGTGAATGTTGAAGGTGGTGAAGGGAGTGAATGTTGAAGGTGGTGGAGGGAGTGAATGTTGAAGGTGGTGGATGGGGTGAATGTTGAAGGTGGTGGAGGGAGTGAATGTTGAAGGTGGTGGATGGGGTGAATGTTGAAGGTGGTAGATGGGGTGAATGTGAAGGTGGTGGATGGGGTGAATGTTGAAGGTGTTGGAGGGAGTGAATGTTGAAGGTTGTGGATGGGGTGAATGTTGAAGGTGGTAGATGGGGTGAATGTTGAAGGTGGTGGAGGGAGTGAATGTTGAAGGTGGTGGAGGGAGTGAATGTTGAAGGTGGTGGAGGGAGTGAATGTTGAAGGTAGGTGGTATGTGGTGGATGGGGTGAATGTTGAAGGTGGTGGAGGGAGTGAATGTTGAAGGTGGTGGATGGGGCGAATGTTGAAGGTGGTGAAGGGAGTGAATGTTGAAGGTGGTGGATGGGTGAATGTTGAAGGTGGTGGATGGGGTGAATGTTGAAGGTGGTGGAGGGAGTGAATGTTGAAGGTGGTGGAGGGAAGTGAATGTTGAAGGTGGTGGATGGGGTGAATGTTGAAGGTGTGGAGGGAGTGAATGTTGAAGGTGGTGGAGGGAGTGAATGTTGAAGGTGGTGGATGGGAGTGAAATGTTGAAGGTGGTGGAGGGAGTGAATGTTGAAGGTGGTGGATGGGGTGAATGTTGAAGGTGGTGGATGGGGTGAATGTTGAAGGTGGTGGAGGGAGTGAATGTTGAAGGTGGTGGCTGGGGTGAATGTTGAAGGTGGTGGATGGGGTGAATGTTGAAGGTGGTGGAGGGAGTGAATGTTGAAGGTGGTGGATGGGAGTGACTGTTGAGGTGGTGTGAGGGAGTGAATGTTGAAGGTGGTGGAGGGAGTGAATGTTGAAGGTGGTGGAGGGAGTGAATGTTGAGGTGGTGGATGGGGTGAATGTTGAAGGTGGTGGAGGGAGTGAATGTTGAAGGTGGTGGATGGGGGTGAATTTTGAAGGTGGTGGAGGGAGTGAATGTTGAAGGTGGTGGAGGGAGTGAATGTTGAAGGTGTTGGAGGAGTGAATGTTGAAGGTGGTGGAGGGAGTGAATGTTGAAGGTGGTGGATGGGGTGAATGTTGAAGGTGGTGGAGGGAGAGAATGTTGAAGGTGGTGGATGGGGTGAATGTTGAAGGTGGTGGAGGGAGTGAATGTTGAAGGTGGTGGAGGGAGTGAATGTTGAAGGTGGTGGAGGGAGTGAATGTTGAAGGTGGTGGATGGGGTGAATGTTGAAGGTGGTGGAGGGAGTGAATGTTGAAGGTGGTGGATGGGGTGAATGTTGAAGGTGGTGGAGGGAAGTGAATGTTGAAGGTGGTGGAGGGAGTGAATGTTGAAGGTGTTGGAGGGAGTGAATGTTGAAGGTGGTGGAGGGAGTGAATGTTGAAGGTGGTGGATGGGGTGAATGTTGAAGGTGGTGGAGGGAGAGAATGTTGAAGGTGGTGGATGGGGTGAATGTTGAAGGTGGTGGAGGAGTGAATGTTGAAGGTGGTGGATGGGGTGAATGTTGAAGGTGGTGGATGGGGTGAATGTTGAAGGTGGTGGAGGAGTGAATGTTGAAGGTGGTAGATGGAGTGAATGTTGAAGGTGGTGGAGGGGAGTGAATGTTGAAGGTGGTTGATCGGGTGAATGTTGAAGGTGGTGGAGGGAGTGAATGTTGAAGGTGGTGGAGGGAGTGAATGTTGAAGGTGGTGGAGGGAGTGAATGTTGAAGGTGGTAGATGGGGTGAATGTTGAAGGTGGGAGATGGGTGAATGTTGAAGGTGATGGATTGGGTGAATGTTGAAGGTGGTGGATGGGGTGAATGTTGAAGGTGGTGAAGGGAGTGATGTTGAAGGTGGTGGAGGGAGTGAATGTTGAAGGTGGTGAATGGGGTGAATGTTGAAGTGGTGGATGGGTGAATGTTGAAGGTGGTGGATGGGGTGAATGTTGAAGGTGGTGGATTGGTGTGAATGTTGAAGGTGGTGGATGGGGTGAATGTTGAAGGTGGTGAATGGGTGAATGTTGAAGGTGGTGGATGGGGGTGAATGTTGAAGGTGGTGGAGGAGTGAATGTTGAAGGTGGTGGAGGGAGTGAATGTTGAAGGTGGTGAAGGAAGTGAATGTTGAAGGTGGTGGATGGGGTGAATGTTGATGGTGGTGAAGGGAGTGATTGTTGAAGGTGGTGAAGGGAGTGATGTTGAAGGTGGTGGATGGGGTGAATGTTGAAGGTGGTGAAGGGAGTGAATGTTGAAGGTGGTGGAGGGAGTGAATGTTGAAGGTGGTGGAGGGAGTGAATGTTGAAGGTGTTGAAGGGAGTGAATGTTGAAGGTGGTGGATGGGGTGAATGTTGAAGGTGGTGGAGGGAGTGAATGTTGAAGGTGGTGGAGGGAGTGAATGTTGAGGTGGTGGATGGGGTGAATGTTGAAGGTGGTGGATGGGGTGAATGTTGAAGGTGGTGGATGGAGTGAATGTTGAAGGTGGTGGATGGGGTGAATGTTGAAGGTGGTGGATGGGTGAATGTTGAAGGTGGTGGAGGTAGTGAATGTTGAAGGTGGTGGATGGGGTGAATGTTGAAGGTGGTGGATGGGGTGAATGTTGAAGGTGGTGGAGGGAGTGAATGTTGAAGGTGGTGGAGGGAGTGAATGTTGAAGGTGGTGGATGGGTGAATGTTGAAGGTGGTGGAGGTAGTGAATGTTGAAGGTGGTGGATGGGGTGAATGTTGAAGGTGTTGGATGGGGGTGAATGTTGAAGGTGGTGGAGGGAGTGAATGTTGAAGGTGGTGGAGGGAGTGAATGTTGAAGGTGGTGGAGGGAGTGAATGTTGAAGATGGTGGATGGGGTGAATGTTGAAGGTGGTGGAGGGAGTGAATGTTGAAGTGGTGGAGGGAGTGAATGTTGAAGGTGGTAGGAGGGAGTGAATGTTGAAGGTGGAGATGGGGTGAATGTTGACAGGTGGTGGAGGGTGTGAAAGTTGAAGGTGGTGGATTGGGTGAATGTTGAAGGTGGTGGAGGGAGTGAATGTTGAAGGTGGTAGATGGGGTGAATGTTGAAGGTGGTGAAGGGAGTGAATGTTGAAGGTGGTGGATGGGGTGAATGTTGAAGGTGGTGGATGGGGTGAATGTTGAAGGTGGTGGAGGGAGTGAATGTTGAAGGTGGTAGATGGGGTGAATGTTGAAGGTGGTGAAGGGAATGAATGTTGAAGGTCGTGGAGGGAGTGAATGTTGAAGGTGGTGGATGGGGTGAATGTTGAAGGTGGTGGATGGGGTGAATGTTGAAGGTGGTGAAGGAGTGAATGTTGAAGGTGGTAGATGGGGTGAATGTTGAAGGTGGTGAAGGGAGTGAATGTTGAAGGTGGTGGAGGGAGTGAATGTTGGAGGTGGTGGATGGGGTGATTGTTGAAGGTGGTGGATGGGGTGAATGTTGAAGGTGGTGGAGGGAAGTGAATGTTGAAGGTGGTGAAGGGAGTGAATGTTGAAGGTGGTGGAGGGAGTGAATGTTGAAGGTGGTGGATGGGGTGAATGTTGAAGGTGGTGGAGGGAGTGAATGTTGAAGGTGGTGGATGGGGTGAATGTTGAAGGTGGTAGATGGGGTGAATGTTGAAGGAGGTGGATGGGGTGAATGTTGAAGGTGTTGGAGGGAGTGAATGTGAAGGTTGTGGATGGGGTGAATGTTGAAGGTGGTAGATGGGGTGAATGTTGAAGGTGGTGGAGGGATGTGAATGTTGTGAAGGTGGTGGATGGGGTGAATGTTGAAGGTGGTGGATGGGGTGAATGTTGAAGGTGGTAGATGGGGTGAATGTTGAAGGTGGTGGAGGGAGTGAATGTTGAAGGTGGTGGAGGGAGTGAATGTTGAAGGTGGTGGAGGGAGTGAATGTTGAAGGTGGTGGATGGGGCGAATGTTGAAGGTGGTGAAGGAGTGAATGTTGAAGGTGGTGGATGGGAGTGAATGTTGAAGGTGGTGGATGGGGTGAATGTTGAAGGTGGTGGATGGGGTGAATGTTGAAGGTGGTGGAGGGAGTGAATGTTGAAGGTGGTGGATGGGGTGAATGTTGAATGTGGTGGAGGGAGTGAATGTTGAAGGGGGTGGAGGGAGTGAATGTTGAAGGTGGTGGATGGGGTGAATGTTGAAGGTGGTGGATGGGGTGAATGTTGAAGGTGGTGGATGGGGTGAATGTTGAAGGTGGTGGATGGAGTGAATGTTGAAGGTGGTGGATGGGGTGAATGTTGAAGGTGGTGGATGGGGTGAATGTTGAAGGTGGTGGAGGGAGTGAATGTTGAAGGTGGTGGATGGGGTGAATGTTGAAGGTGGTGGATGGGTGAATGTTGCAGGTGGTGGAGGGAGTGAATGTGAAGGTGGTGGAGGGAATGGTGAATGTTGAAGGGGTGGATGGAATGTGAAGTGAGTAGAAGGAGGGGTGGGATGGTGAATGTTGAAGGTGTTGGATGGGAGTGAATGTTGAAGGTGGTGGAGGGAGTGAATGTTGAAGGTGGTGGAAGGAGTGAATGTTGATGGGGGTGGAGGGAGTGAATGTTGAAGGTGGTGGATGGGAGTGAATGTTGAAGGTGGTGGATGGAGTGAATGTTGAAGGTGGTGGAGGGAGTGAATGTTGAAGGTGGTGGAGGGAATTGGTGAATGTTGAAGGTGGTAGAGGGATTGTTGAAGGTGGTGTGGGGAGTGAATGTTGAGGTGGTGATGGGGGAATGTGAAGGGGGTGGAGGGAGTGAATGGTGAAGGTGGTTGAGGGGGTGAATGGTGATGTGGTGATGGGAGTGTAGTAGGTGGGAGGGGTGAATGGTGATGGTGGTGAGGGAGTGAATGTGTAGGGGGTGATGGGGTGAATGTGGAAGGGGTGAAGGGGTGGATGTGGGGGTATGTGGTTGGGGTGAGGGGGAAGTGATTGTGAAGGGGGGAGGGGGGGAAGTGAAGGGAGGAGGTGAGGGTGTGATGGGAGGTGGTGGGGGTGGGGGGGTTGGAGGTGGTTGGTGGGTTGGGTGGATAGGGGGGTGATGGGGGGAGGGGGGAAGGGGTTGGAGGGTTGGGGGGTGGAGGGGGTGATTGGATGGTTGGGGGGGGTGGGGAGGGTAGGGGGATGTGGTGGGGGTTGGGGTAGGTGGTGGGGGAGGAGGGTGGATGAGGAGGGGTAGGGTGTAGGGTAGGGGGAGGGAGGTTGGGGTTGGGGGGGTGGGGTATGGGGTAGGGGGGGGGGGGGTGGGGGTGGGGGTGGGGGGGTGGGGGGTAGGGGTGGGGGGGTGGGGGGGTTGGGGGAAGGGGGGGATGGGGTGGGTTGGGGGTTGGGGGGGGAGGGGGGGGTTGGAGGTTGGGGGGGGAGGTGGGGGTTGGGGGTTGGTGGGGGAGGGTGGGTCTGGGGGTGGGGGGGTGGGGGGGTTGGGGGTTGGGGGGTGTGGGGGGGGTTGGGGGTTGGGGGGGGTAGGGTGGGTTGGGGGTTGGGGGGGTGGGTAGGGTTGGGGTTGGGGGGGGTGGG